>NW_028301553.1:14590000-14640000 GCF_042242905.1 Orbicella faveolata
AACAACTCAAGAGGGATAAGGCCTACATTAGGGAATGACTCTCTCACCCTTAATCGTCTCTTCAAAAAACTTACTACAGGAACAAACAAGACATTGTTAGTTCTTTATTGCATATTATATTTGCTTTGCACCGTGAAGCAATTACCAAAGCGAAAATAAACAAACAAACAAATAAAGTAATATGGAAGCATGCAAGCACTTAAAACCAAGGAAACAGTTAATTAGGTGACAAGCAATCAAGTTAGGAGGGCAAGGCGTAAGCAGGCAGCCCCCGCAAAAGAAAAACAAGAAGCGACATGTAATATTCAAAAAATAATAATTTATAAACACAAAAGACAAAAAGGGAACCTGCTAAAGTTTTGAACGATCAGTAGATTTATCGGCTTAAACAATTAGATTTCTGACTTGGCCTGCTTCCTCGTAAACTATCATGCGATAGAAACTTCGAGCTCATCATCTAGTTGTCAGTAATAGAATCACGCAAAATGATTTTACTTCTTAAATATTAGATGCGTGATGCGCACATCAAATTACTTACGTGTTAATGTATGCCATCTATCTGCGCTGACCCAGTCATCGTACTTGAATATGCTGTTTTCTTGTCCAGCGATCTTAATGGTAATCTAGAAAAAGAGAAAGGTAATCAGTTTTTAAAATGATATTGCCAGTGTTATAACGATCCCGGTTCAAACCCTTAACTCACTACAGTAAAAGCCCGCATAAAATGACACATGTTTTGGGGTTTCAGGCTGATTTTGCTCTTATCTATCAGGTGTTTTCTGCAAAATCAGCCTGGAAATGTTCTTAAGGTGTTCTTAAAATTGTTTCTAAAAATTAAATACTGCATAGACTACCAACAGATGAAATCAATGTGCAAGCACAGCATTAATTAATGTATAGCACATACATTGATCTACTCAGTACTGGACTCAGTTATTCTAATCTAACTGGCAGCCAATTTTTTTATATATAAGAACATTTTTCTGAATGTGTTCTTATGTCTACGGTACTTTTTTGACCAAATTTCAGCCTGAGTGTTCTTAATCCACTTGTTCTTTTATGCTGGTTTTTACTGTATACTAATTTTCCAAAAAAGAGTATCCTTCTCATATCTTACGTAGAAAATGATAATTCTTTCCTACACCTAACGCAAGCACACTGAAATGAGTGGATAGAAGGCATTTTTAAGCTCTCACCCCTATTTTTGCTGGCCAAAAATGCAGAAAACGCTTCGCTCGTTCGAGAACGCTTGTTATGCAAGCCACTCTATTCTCCACATGCCACACTTCACTAACTGTTATCAAGGGCGCACGGGACTACACGGACATTTATGCCCTGTTACTCAGTAACTAAAACCAGGAGAATCAACCATCAGTGCCACGGGAGAGAAGTGCTTAAACATCAAATTCGCACGTGATTAGGACGTGTCTTGAGGCCGAGGAAATCTAAACCGCGTCAAAGACTTTGAACAAGTACTGAATCAAATGCAACTATCTGTCATTTAACTGGCAGGTTTAATACCATGGTTTTGTTAAACGGTGTCGTGGGACTTTAAGCAAATCGCTACGGCAGGCGCTGATACGGCTGCCGGAAGTAAATTTCCTCCAAAATGAGACACTGCGCTTGTACGTCGGTTGCATCCAGCCGTAGCGTGAAATCTGACTACGTGAGTCGGGATGTTTTGCCGTAGTGGCTGCTACGTCGGGTTTATTTCGCTTCTCTGGACCTTTTCAACGGACATCCCGGCATTTTAAGAATTCCATTGGATACTATATCCTTTGAAGTCAATTTAAGTCAAAGATTGTGACAAGGTTGCCTCTCATAAGCTTGTAAATCCGTATCCTGAATTTACGATACGTTTTGGCAAAGGTGTTGAAATGGCGAAGTGAGTAAAGTGAAATATTCGTGTTGAGCACGAGGTTGTTTTTCTTCGGCTAAGTTTGTTTTGAGGGTTCAGTGAAGATGTATTATATCTGGATAACTATACGATGCTATTTTGCTTCTTTGAGTATTGATATATGTGTGTTCTTCACTCGATATTCTTTGAATTATTTGTCTCTGAAATTATATATTTCATCCATCAGACTGTTATAGTACAAAGTGTATGGCATTCGCTTTCGCTCAGAAATAATCTGTTCGTCCTAGGAAGGCGAATAACGGCCATCGTCCCTTGAGCGAAGCCATTTGGCTGTGAGAAACTAAATAAAAGAGTTTTTAACTCCTTATCCGATGTTTCTTTAATCTTTGTCTTTCGCTTTACTCGCTAAACTTAAAATTTGGCAGACCACCGAGACGTACTCTTCCCAGACCTTTCAGTCACGGCAGCCGTAGCAGCACCAGCCGTAGCAGCACCAGCCGTAATGATTTGCTTAAACTCCCTAGTCTCAAAGTAGTCCCTCTCACGCTTTTTTTTAGATCACTTCCAATTTCGGAAATCGCTTGAGGGTTTAGAAATAGACAATCCTTTACAACAATAGGCCCTTTGCAGCTAAGCCATCACGTGACCTATTTTTCATAAAATTATGGGCTATAACTTAACGAATGCCAGAAATGGAAAAAAGAATAGAAAAAAGAATAATAAAAGAATAAGAAGATTTGTATGGAAAAAGTTGCTGGAGAGCAAGACCTTGCTCTCCAGCAACATTTTCGATACAAATCCTCTAAATTTTCCGAAAATTCAAACTGTGGTGTAAACCTACTCTTTAATTCCAGGGGCCTCAAACTTGGCCATTTTGGTATTTTCAATGCGCTCTTTCCATTTCTGGCATTCTTTAAGTTATAGCCCATAATATAAAAATTTTCTAGGAAAAATGTGGTCACGTGACCCCAGCTGCAAAGGGCCTATTTTCGTTCTGCACGGAAAGTCTAAAAATAACTTGAGAAGGATCATCTTGGGAACAAGGCCTATATATAAGCGATAAGCTCTCTTACTCTTAAGCTTCATTCTCTCGCGGCACTGTCTAACAGCCTCGGGTGTTTTTCCTCTTGACCCAAAGGAACTGTTTTTCGCTGGGAGTCTAATTGTATATAGCTAACTCGCCAGTTGCCATAGTTACCTTTTCAAGTCTCCACTGAGGCCCAAAACCAGCATTGTTACGAATAATTGCCATTCCTGTCACGTGACCTATGTCGTAGCCTCTGATGATAATTGTGTCTTCGCTATAAGGAGAGAGAATAGTCAGATTTAAAGGAGGGTGGTACTCAGATCATCACACTGTTAGGGGAAGACCAAGCCCCCTTCAGATGATATACTAGGAGGTGGTGTGGCCGACTGGTTTAAGGCGATAGATTTGAAATTTGGACTGAGGTCCCTGGTTAAATCCTCTGCCTATAGCTAGAAGGTCCGGAGTTTTTGAAACTCCTCGACTGCGTTGTGCAAATAAAAAAACTTGTCAACCTCCAAGCAGTTCGAATTCTTAATAGTTTATGTTCTCTTTTTGCAATATTTGGTTATTAATTTACAGTGTCACCAATTAGTAAAACGGTGACAAATATATTTCAAATAATGAATGTACTTTACCTTCCTATTTTAAAACTGCCTGAAATTTTCCTTTCCGGTACGTTGCCTTTGGTTCCAAAGACTTTGATCCTTATTTCAGCATCTGTGCCCGCAAAAGCGGAATCCGAGGTTTCAACGATCATCGTGATATCTAAAAAAAAAAAAAATGTGATATGAAAGCAAAGTAATGTCTGCGTCCAAACCCAGCGGCCTCTCAGGCAGGGCGGCGCCTATCTCCGGTTTCCGTTGCATGAGGTCACTAGAAGTATCTCTACTCCCCCCTTGGATGGTATGCAAGCTCATCGCAGGGTTATCCGCCGCAATGAATCCGCCGGTACTCGTTTATTTAGGAAAGGACAGGATACGATACGATACGATACGATACGATACGATAGGGTAGGATAGGAAGCCTTTATTTCAACACGATGAATTTAAAAGCTAAAAGCTTATGGGGTCGTGTATAAATAAGAGAAAGACCTAATAACAATGGGATAATAAATAAAAATTTAAAAACTACTGACCTTATAGGAACCTGACCTATATTTACAATATTTACACGTCTTAAAATCACGATGACGCACAACCTGGGTGGAGAGAGGCACTGCGAGATTAGAGTGTCTTGTCCAAGAACACAACACAATGTCCCTGATGGGGAAGGGTGTGGGGTAGTCTAGCATCCTAACCATAAAGCAACCGCGCCCCTTAAAATCTGATGTAATTGTAACTTATTGACCCTCGAGCTGAATAAATCAAATACCCACCCAACCACCCCTCTCTCAAATGTCACATCTGACCAGAAAACCCCCCAGTCTCCTATTCTACAGTATAGATTAGATCTGCGTTCATCAGAACTTAGGAAAGATGTTGAACACAGTCAGTATGATCTTATCCGTTAATTAAAAAAGAATTTGGATCAAGAAATGCAAGGCGTCGTTTTCACTAGCGCATAAGCATATGGTAAGAATAAGCCGGCATTTACAGAGGTAGAAATATTTCGATAATTAGGGCCTTTCGTTTGGGCAATTTCTCAACAAAAGATGTTAATTAACAGCACATTTCTGCATTTGCGTATGTTGATTACTTTTAAGCTTGTGCCCTGGTGAAAACCAGCCTTATAGCGATGTGGAGTAAAACCCAAACCTCTGGGAACGAGTTCAGGTGTCGCTCGATCAAATTAGTTGTGCAGACAGTGTATTTCATTTTAAGTCCATCACGGAACGTGATTTGGAGTCGAGGTCAAATTTTCTAAGTAACCGCTTAATACGGTAAAATGTGGAAAAATCGAGGCATTTCTTCCACAGTGTCACGTATTTTCGACAGTGTTCGATTTTCGCTCAGTCCCGGTTGTCAAAGCTTTGCGAAAACTAAACGCATAAAAATATTTATCCAAATAGTAAATATTAATCAATACGACCTGTACGTCATAACAGAAAATGTAAAGTTTACCATCGCAAAGAACCAAATGTTTTCCCACGAATATTTTTCTATGCGAAGAAAGCCATTAGGGTGACCTGAAGTTATTAGATAGTGAAAACTTGAGTACACCGACAAGGAGTGTACATCAATTAGATTACCAGATGTCGAACTAGTTGGTCTCCTGAAAACTAAGCGTCGATAATTTAGTAGGCTACTGAAGAAACCTGCAGTGCTACTGACTTCATATAGCAAAAGAGCAAAACACGATAGCTGGCTATAGCTGACTACGAATATGGGAGTTTATTTTGCAGCATTTATAATGGTAATTGAACTGAGTGGAGTGCAATTTGGTCTGAAATCATACGCGGGGTTTCAAAATCGAACGACCGCGCAGCGCGAGTTCGATTTGAAATCACAAGTATGATTTCAGACCAAAATTGTACGACACGAAGTTCAATTGCCACTTTATTAGATCCATTTTGAAATCGCATAATTTTATCGCCTTAATTTTTAGATTTTTGGTGTATTGTTCCAGTAGCCGGTTTGTTAAAAAAAAAAACGGAACCGGAAACGCTTTTACGTCTCATTTAGTATGCAAAACGATATCATGTGACGAAAACTCAACCGAACATGACAAAGAAACAAACGGTTTTGAAGTCAGAACGAAAATAGTATACTTCAGGTATAAAAGTTCAATTCTCGTCGCCTGAATCAATAATGGAAGGTCTTTCTTTCTTCTGTGGTTGAGGCTGAGACTTTTTATTGTCTTTGGAGAAGGAATGCGAAGGTGCATCCTGCGTAATTCTGCGATGGATTTCTTTTGAGTTGTGAAACTCCCTCGAGTGCACGCGTACGATGCCCAGTGGATGGTACGTTTTTTTTCTTTCATACCGTTTAATGGCATGATTTTGAGGGAGTCCAGCTCGTTATCATCTCCGTTTCTTCTTGTGACCTCGGCGAAGGACTCAATACTCAGGACCTTGTCAAGTTCTTGCGGCGCCATCTGTTTCAAGATATTTCCAAGATGGCGGGACTAGCACCAGCTTCGTAAGACGTTCATTCATTCACTGTTTTTTGGAGCCGGGCGTATTTAGACTATGTTTATTCACAGCGACAGAGTTGAGCTCTTTTGTTGCTTCGTTTGAAACTACCGGAAACCTGGAAACATCTACCTTCTTGAGATGGCTCTGAATTTGTTGTTGTGTGGTTTTCATTTGTTTATACGGATCTTGAGTAGATATTGAAGAAAAATCGCCAAAATATTCGTCAAAATGGACACTGAAAGTTGGAAACTTTCATTAAAGTAGGTCTTCAGCCTGAAGGAGCTCATAATCGTCATTTAGAAATTGTAATCAATTAAATTCGTCAATTGTTTTGGAAAAAAACAACAACAACAACAACAAAGTTTTGGCAATAGTAGTTGCAAAATTCTCCACAAAATGGATTTTTGCCTTTCATTTTCCTGAAATTTTATTGATTACTTTAAACTAATATTGAAATCTGATTGGTTGTTTTGTTTTACTGTCCCATTCTCATTGGCTGAGAAAAAAGATGCGATTTAGAGCAAAAAACAGTGCGATTCGTGAATAAATCGCACCACTGAGAGCCAATCAGATTACAAGGATAACCAGTGATTTCAAAATGGATTTAATAAAATTTTTAATTTCACGCACAAAACTGAAATCAGTGCTGTGCACAAAAGAGATTCTCCTTCAAAGAGATGCCATCAAATTCAAGTATAAGGTTTTTCTCCTAGAGGGCATTACTGAGCTTTAATCAGGAGTTGTTTCAGTCACACTCAAATGATCGTCAGTGTAGCTAGATTGGCATTTCGCGTTTATCCTAAACCAGAATTCTAGATAACTCCATCCAAAAGCAGTTACCGACCTTTATAAAATTCAGATAAAGTTCAGAACATCATAAGTGGTTAATTAAAATACTTGAAATCGCTCAAGAATTACATAATTAAACTATAATCGATTATCATTCGCGGCGAATTCTGAGAATGACGGGTTTGACTGCTGTTTGAAGAATTTGGACAGTACCGCGTGATGATCAAGACCTTCACGGCTTTAACTCCGCCATATTCTTGTGCGATATTTGCGGCATTAAACTTTGATAATTTGGTGATTTGTATCGGATTTGTAGTGGTAGTTTCGCGGTACATGTTTCAAGTCTCGTAATTCAGCAGATTGCGTGCCACTAGATTTCTTTGCTGTGGCGATCGAAAAAGAGTCTCTTCAAGGCTAGGGCGAGCGACTGTGACCTGAAACAAAATCCACCTATAAACCATTTGAATTTTAAGTAATATCAACAGAAATAAAGGAAATAAGAGCTAATGACCACATTAACCCTAAAAATTTCTTGCGAAATAAATTAAGCTATTCTTAGATAGACACTCCTTGGTAAACGATATTTTAGGCGCAAAGCTTATGTATGTTGATAGGCTGACAAAACACAACGCAAAACAATTGACTGGGTACCAGTGATTAAACAGCTCTTAATTAAAACTGGAAACAAACGTCCTTTGCCTCTCACCTTTGCCTTGAGAACAGCCGTAAAATAGAAATAGCGATAGCAGAAAAACGAACATGATTTTCCTTTCAAAAAAACCTCGCGCTGTGGAGTCGACTGTGATATGATCTTGATTTGAACGCTAATAAGTTTCAAATGATGAAGACGTTCATTTTATTCCCAGCTGGGCAAGCCATGTCAATCATGTCTCCATGGAGACGAATTGCTGCTTCCACAGCTGTGACAAAACAAACCTCATTACAGGGAAATATCACCACGTAATTTACCTCCGATGCTAATTAGTCCGGCAAACAATGACTTCACGCTATTGCTATGCAGAACGACACAAGCTGCATTTGATCTTAATGCAGCTAAGTTAACATTTCATGCTGAATTTGCTTTCATGATTTGAAAATTTTAATTAAGAAATAGAAAACATGTACCGTGTTTCTATCGAGTTATAGAAACACGAGTGGAAGTTTGGGAGAACAAGAAATGCTGCTTTTTCGAGTTCTCCCAAACTTTCACGAGTGTTTCTATGCTGGATAGAAACACGGAGAACATGTTTTATATTTCTTTTAGAAAACGCGACGAAAAAAAGGAAAACAACTTTGATTATCAAAATGTAAATTCTCTTTGCTCGCGCCATCACTACGTCAACAGCTCGTGCTGGTTCTGTGTTTCCATCGAGTTATAGAAACACAATTTTTAACCAATCAGCGTGCGTATTTTCTTAGGACCGTTTTCTAATGTAATATATCAAACACGAAAGACTGTGTTTGACCATATTTCCAAACACCGAGAAGAAAGTTGAAATTAAGACGCGCAGCGGAGTATTTTTGACGATATTTGAGATATTTGGAAATGTGGTCAAACACTGTCTTGAGCGTTTGTTATATCTTCTCAATCGGAACTAAAACTAAGGAGAAACTATGCTAATTAGGATCAGATATCCAAACACCGTCACGGTCATGATTTCCTTTGTTTAAACTTAATGAATTATTAATGAATTTGAGAAGTACTGTTCAACACCTGAAGTGAGCAGTTGGCTGAAAATAAATGAAAAAAATGCAAATTAACATTAAATTATTATTTTTAACTTTGCACATAAAATGTTAGAAACTTGCCATGATCATGCAAAATGAACAAGTTAAGTAGATTAAATTGAATACATCTTCGTTGAGTTAGCATTTAATATAATGAAAGTGTAGGCATACCAAAATTACACCAAAGTTAAAAATTTCCACTTTTTGATAATTAACGACATGTATGTCACCCATGTGTAACTTTGGCTAGAAACATATTTTATTTTGTTTAATACTGCATTTTTTTCAGCGATATATTATAAAGCGGATAGTGATATACAGGTAAAACCCCGTGGTCTGTAAAAGTTCGCTTGCGATACACTTTCATCGAAAACGTTTTTGGATAAGTCCAGTTCTACCCATCCTGAATAAATAATTTATCCGTCTTCAAGCGTCAACTGTATTTACGTAACTTTTGCTCAAACTGGAAAAACGATTTTTTTTTATTAAAACTAATGGACCCTGATGGGCTTCAGTACAAATCATAAATTATGCAGAAACACTGATTAGATAGTGTATTCTGTGTACCTGTCTTCTCTCAGTGCCCCCCAAAATGTTAAAATATTAAGGTTACAGTATACCTTAGATCGGCAATTTTCTTCAAATTTGGATTTTTGGTTCAAAGTAACGGTCGTAGAGTAATCTCTAATTTCTGAAAACAAAATTAAAAAAAAAAACTTAACATTGGCGGAGAAATGGAGGTTTCACGTTATGGCCGGAAGTAAAAGTTCCCTCTTGATTGACAGCCCTATAACGTGTACGCAATCAACCGAGACTACTTTCGCGGGAATATTACCTATATGGATACCACGAATTGGCTGGCTACTCAGTTAATCAGCATGTTAATCCAAGCATTTTCCGTATTAGGTGTAATTCTATTAAGCTATAAGTAAACATGGACCACGGAAAACTCTGTTTACCAGTTCGAAAAAGCGAAGAACGAATGAAAACACATCAATGAGTGAAGAAGCGAAAGTTGGTCTCGCGGATGAAGCTATAGCTATCGTATCAAGCGGGCAAAAAGATCGAGTCAAGAGAAAAGAAAGGTTCTGTAAAAATTTGGGAACTCGACAGCGATAACAGCGACGTTTACAGTGACTCTTTTGTTGAGTCTGATACCGATGAATCGTCCAACTCAGATCCATTGGAATATTATCCATGCACATTTGCTCCACCGCGCTTTCTTTTCTTCAGTTTGTTCTCGTCGCCGAGCCACTCTAGCGTTCGTATCCTTTTTCGTCTTCCCCATTTTGCCAGACCAGCTTCAAGAAAAACCGAGCTACAGAAAAATTATCTCTCCGCCTTGAGCGCATTGCGAAACACAAGGGTTTTTTGGAGATTCACGCGTAAATTTCACCGCGAGTTAATGGTAGTAAATTTTCCAAGCGCTGATTGGCTCAGTGATCTGAGAACCCAGTTGAAGGCGTTTGTGGGCGGAGTTTGTTTGCGAAGCAAGAGATTTTTCTTAGCGCTGTTTTCTCGAATAAATTTTTTCGCTTGAAGCAGACACTTTAAAGAGTTACAACTCAAAGGGGACTCGTTTGATTGCCCTCAAATTTGGACAGTAGCTAGATTCACATATTAAAAACAAAACCTGTGTCTGCGAATTGTTTATTTCGAAATATTTTTTCTCCGAGAGCAATTTTTGTACGATCACTTCACATTTTTTAAATCCTATTTCGAAAATGTTCTGTAACTTTTTACTGCAATTGAATATTGCTAAACGCAGACACGCTTTTTAGCACTTTTTGTCCTGAAACCGAGGAAAAAATAAATTAGCGAAAAACAAAATTCGCTTTGACTTGTAGCTTCCAAAAGGTGAAACTCTTTCCCGTCACGCTCTATAAATTTCAATGCTTCAGGATTGATGACTAAAAAAATTCCAAAAAAATCGGATTATTATCGTTTCCCCTGAAATTTGGAGACATAAGACTAGAGATAATTACCTAAGTACATGGTTAGTTTCACGTGGAATGCTTCAATGTGGCTTATATGACGACATTGCGAAATCACCCAATTTTAAGTCAAAATGGCGGCGTTTTCTTGAGCGAGCGATGTCCATGATTTCAACGTCCTGAAGATGTTTTCGGAAGCGGACAACATTCCTAAAGGTATTTAAAGTAAATACGAATGTAATTTTACGGTTAGCAAGAAATTAGAAGCGAAAATTTTAGGTAAGTGAGCTTGCATGACCTTCGCCATGTGCTACTCAAATGCACGCATGTTGTTCAAATGCGACTAAATTCCCTTCGGACCGCCGTTTTTCCGTTTGCAATCTCAAATAATTCTTGAATTATGTGTCTTGAATCGTTTTTGGGATCGTAGAGCTCAGGAACTTTGGAAAAAAGCTTTGTTTTGTTCAGTAAACACACTTTTCGAAAGGACGCGTAACTCGATTTGAGTTAATATTCAACTGGCTGTCGCCATGGTGACGGAAATGCGAGATTTTTAATTAGATAAAAAAAAATATTCTAAAAAATTTCGGTTTCGATGGTTTTTCGCTCTGTTTTCAGGATGTTTTTGCTGATAAATTAAGGAAAATTATTTATTTCTACATCAAATTTGACCAGTGGAGTGGAAATACATTTTTTAAATATTTTTTACATTTTTTCCTTTTTTTTTTTGTGAAGTTTAATTTATTTAAATTGTTTAAAAATTACTACTAGCTTCCATGAAGGAAAGCTTTTTTTTTCTACAGAGTATTTTTTATGCTCTTTTAAATGAGATATAGTAGATTATTCTCCTGTAAATATTTGCTGAGATATTAATGAATAACCTTATGACCTTTTCCACGCCCATTTTTTAATTGGACGGCAACGCTCGCATTTAGTGGCCGTAAAAAAATCGGCAGTTCATTTTATTTCAAAATTTTTGGTATGGTTTGATACCCAGCTCTATAAGCTTCAATTTGATGTAGGGGTTTAGGTATCTACAGCTAAAACCGGACGCGCTACATCGCTTGGACGCGAGACACCTCTGAAGGTATACGGCAACCTTAAATTGAAAAAACAATTTATGTGTGTTTGGTGAGTCGAAAGTAATTGATTTTGCACTACTACGCGATTGGCTTAAAAAGCTCGCGCCACTTTCTTTATCCGATTAGAAGTAAAATAAAAACTATGGTGTCTCGCTCACTCACGATTACCGACGTTCGCGTCAGCTTTGCATTGATTGTCTGTGTTCTTTGTGAAAGACTAAAGTGATTTCTTTAGCTTTATGACGCGCAATTGAAAATAAACATATACAGGCAAAAACTAACGATAGATAAATCCGACGTTTCGGCGACATCTTGGCGCCATTGTCAAGGGAAACTAATTAAATATGCGATTTCAAGGGTAACTAAGAGTTCAGAGTTTCTAATTTGCATAAGTTAGACAAAGACTTTAGCGCGAACTGAGTCTGATTGTACATTTAAACACGGTCGTAATTGTTTAATGAGTAACATCTCATTAATGAGACAATCAAACTTGTTGTGGCATTTTTTCAACACGCTAAAACAATTGCGAAGGTCATCCGGAATCCTGCCTGCGTGTCTACTATCATAGTGATTGCGTACTGACGAGGTCTTGCTTCTATGTCCATCAACGCGTACGAACAGATGGCCACGGGTGTAACCGACATAACCAGCATCGCACTGGTCACACTTGAAGTTATACACAACGCATTGTTGATCAATGAGCTGAGGCTTAGGTTCGCTTGTCGGGAACTCCTGGGCAATCTTGCGGCTCGTAAACACCGGTTGAACACTGGTCTGCAGCTTCACACTGAGATCTTTCAACTGTGTCTTCACGATATTAGCAGACTCCTGGTCTTTAAAGGGTATGACAACCCGAGTAGTGTTTTCTGTCGTAGATCTGGACCGTAATGAGGGCTGGTCAGCGACCTTTAAATTTAGGAAGGTTTTGACAGTGGAGTCAACAAGGTGCTTGGGATATTTCAGTTTAGAGAAAACAGACTTCAGTCGTTCGCACTCCTCAGTGAAGTAGGACCATGACGAAGACAGGCGATGTGCGCGATCGAGCATAGTTGTCAATAGTCCGCGCTTGTACCTATTATCGACATGACTGTGGTAATGGAGAAGCAGACCACTGTTTGTTGGCTTCACAAACACTTTAGTTTCAATACGAGGCGCTCTGTTTAGGAGTTGAGTACCGAGAAAGGGAAGCATTCCATCATTTTCGACCTCCATAGTAAAGTTGATGGCGGGGTGAGCGTGGTTGAGGGTGTTAAGAAAATCCCTAGCTGTAGACAAATCGGGCATCACAGTGAATGTGTCGTCAACATATCGACGATAGTAAGGTGGCAGTTTGCCGTCAACATCTAATTTCTCTTCAATAGACGACATGAATACGTTGGCTAGCAAGGGCCCAAGGGGGGACCCCATCGCTACTCCGTCGATCTGTTCATACAGGGATCCATTAAATTGGAAAAGCTGCCCCTTGGTGGCCACACCCAAAAGATCAATAAGGTCTTGCTTTGAAATGTTCAAATCATACTCGGAATTAAACCAGTTGTTTCTAAAGGCTCTGTCTGCGAGAATCGTAATGGTTTCATCCAAAGGTACATTCGTGAACAAGGAGGACACATCATAGGACACCAGCAAGTCACCAGGTGTTATGTTGAGGTCTCGCGGTAGTTCGTTCACAAAATCGAAAATGTCCGTGACTGTGTACTGATTTAACGACAACGGTTTGAGCTTGTTGTCCAACCATTTCGCCAGAGCATAATTATACGTATTAGTCGCTGATAGGATTGGTCGCATGGCTAATTTCTCCTTGTGTGTTTTCGGCAACCCGTACAGGTGTGCCAGTCTAGAACCGGTCGGACGAAGAGACTGGGCCACAGCGTGAGGGACACCCTCAACCACGCTCACCCCGCCATCAACTTTACTATGGAGGTCGAAAATGATGGAATGCTTCCCTTTCTCGGTACTCAACTCCTAAACAGAGCGCCTCGTATTGAAACTAAAGTGTTTGTGAAGCCAACAAACAGTGGTCTGCTTCTCCATTACCACAGTCATGTCGATAATAGGTACAAGCGCGGACTATTGACAACTATGCTCGATCGCGCACATCGCCTGTCTTCGTCATGGTCCTACTTCACTGAGGAGTGCGAACGACTGAAGTCTGTTTTCTCTAAACTGAAATATCCCAAGCACCTTGTTGACTCCACTGTCAAAACCTTCCTAAATTTAAAGGTCGCTGACCAGCCCTCATTACGGTCCAGATCTACGACAGAAAACACTACTCGGGTTGTCATACCCTTTAAAGACCAGGAGTCTGCTAATATCGTGAAGACACAGTTGAAAGATCTCAGTGTGAAGCTGCAGACCAGTGTTCAACCGGTGTTTACGAGCCGCAAGATTGCCCAGGAGTTCCCGACAAGCGAACCTAAGCCTCAGCTCATTGATCAACAATGCGTTGTGTATAACTTCAAGTGTGACCAGTGCGATGCTGGTTATGTCGGTTACACCCGTGGCCATCTGTTCGTACGCGTTGATGGACATAGAAGCAAGACCTCGTCAGTACGCAATCACTATGATAGTAGACACGCAGGCAGGATTCCGGATGACCTTCGCAATTGTTTTAGCGTGTTGAAAAAAATGCCACAACAAGTTTGATTGTCTCATTAATGAGATGTTACTCATTAAACAATTACGACCGTGTTTAAATGTACAATCAGACTCAGTTCGCGCTAAAGTCTTTGTCTAACTTATGCAAATTAGAAACTCTGAACTCTTAGTTACCCTTGAAATCGCATATTTAATTAGTTTCCCTTGACAATGGCGCCAAGATGTCGCCGAAACGTCGGATTTATCTATCGTTAGTTTTTGCCTGTATATGTTTATCTAAATCATTGTTGATTAGAATTGAAAATACAAGGGGAAAACATCGCGTTTTGCGTGCCCATAATATTTGCAATTACTGTAACGACTTGGTCTTGTTTTAGGAATGATTCGAATAGAGACATTTAAGAAGTGGACATTTCAGTGTTTCATTTATGACGCGTGCCGCTGATCATGCATTCTGCAGTCGCGGTAAATATCAAGTTTCAAAAGCACATGGTCTGCTTTTGAGTTCGTTTTAGTGTGTTCGAAGTTCATTGTTAGTGTCGAGCAGGATTTCATTTCCTATTAGCGGAACAAGGCACGAAAAACTTGTAAGTATCGATCGGTTTTCATTTAGCTTTCTTATCCTTTGTGATTCAGTTGTTATTTTGGTTTACTTAGCGGATTTACGCATTTGATTTCAGTGAATCGTTGTTCATGTAATAAAAGACGTTTGCAGTTCAGCGCATCTCTAGTTTTACTTGTTGCCGCTTTCCTGTAGTGAACATTGGGTTCCTACATTATTCAAAGTTTTTCTATGGCGTCGCAAGATCACGAGATGCCAGATGGAGCGAAAGGTACGTCGCTCCGACAAGTTCAAGAGGAAATATCGTCGAGCGAAGATCCTCGCGTCGAAACAACAGCTAATTATGTTCCACCATCCGAAACTGCGGGTTTAGAAAGTAATCTTACCTCGAGGCAGAGGGTTCCGTCGAAAGTTATGGATTCGGAGGAAGTTCGAATCGAAAGAGCTATTGATTTAAAGGCAAAAAGAGCGGGACATTTGGGGTACGTGAGAAGGAGGTTGAAATTTGTACAAGGACTTCTGTCTGAACATGCGAGCGAACACGAAGTGATGAAAGGTGTCGAAGATTACGAGCGTGCATTCCACAAGTTTGTAGACTCCCACGAAACCTACTTAAGTTTTGAAGATAATGAACGAATGAGAACTATGGCGAACGAAAGTTACGAGAATGAAAAAGAGTGCAAATTCCGCCTCGAGGTAGAGCTCAGCGCGTGGAAATATAAGGCTAAAAACGACACGAAAGGAAGGTCCAAGTCTGATCGCAAATCACATCGGTCGAGTAAAACCGGGAAGAGTTCCCGTACCAGTTCGAGTAGCGTAAGAGAGAAGCGAAGATTGCTTGAAGAAGCACGGCTGAAGGTGGAAGCACTTGAACAAAGGCAGAGCCTGGAGCGTCGCTTGGAAGAGGAAGAAGCTGAGTTTCAGAAGAGAGAGCTTGAAATCGCTAAGGAAAGGGAACGAAACAAGGCTGAGATGGCAAGGAAAATTGAAAGGATGCAGGTGGAAATGGAACTAAAGAAGGCTACTGTGGACCTCGAGATTGAGAAAGAGGAATTGCAGACCGAGCGCTCGGACGACGAAACTGTAAGTGAGATAATTCCACCATTAAATCCAGAGTTGATCCCTCACACACCACTAAGGCCTTTCAGTTTACCACAAGACACACACCTTATCCCGCAACCCCCATCTGATGTACAAGCAACCAGAACTAAGGCTTTGGAAGCTGAGCATGAGGTGTCGTCGGTATCGACGTTTTCTCAGAGTGACATGGATCCCCCATACGTACCACTTCCCAACCCTGCTTCTCAGCCGAAAGAGACCAGGCAAAAGTCTTCAGTAAGAGTAGATGTAGATGAATTCAAACCGTTTGTGACCAAGGATGAGAAGAGTTCGCCCACCGATAAATTTAAAAGTGAGCTTCAAACCCCTCAGCCAAGTCACACTCAGCTTGAGCAAGTGTTGTTACAAACACTTCAGCACCTTACACAGCAACCAGCCAGCCAAGTGCCACACCCCCCGTCAGTAAAACTTGCAGATAAAGCGCCATGGCAAGCAATCGCAGAGGCACTTAAACAAGGTCCCACTCTACCGAAAATTGAGTTGATGAAGTTTGGGGGAGACCCTTCCGAGTATGGAGAATTTGTTGCCAATTTCTGCGACCACATTGAGAGTCAGGTGCCCGATGATTCGCAAAGATTGACCCGTCTACTCGCGCAGTGTGTTGGAAAGGCGCGAGAGGCTATAAAAAGCTGCGTCAACCTTCCTACTGGTCAGAGGTATGGTGAAGCGTGGAAAACTCTGTCAAAGAATTTTGGACAGCCTCACATGGTGGCTGATGCACACATGAAAAGGTTAAGAGAATACAACCTTAGAAGAGTTGATGCCGCTAGTCTGATGGATTTTGCGAGAAAACTTGAAGATACCAAACGAGTGTTAACGAGTATGGGACCACTTTACGTAAGCCGCCTCGACAATGAAGATACGATTCTTATGCTGATGAAAAAGTTACCTGATGAGGGCTTGAAGCGGAAATGGACAGACGTTGCTGGAGACCTAATTTGTTCTAAGGGACAAGTTTACTTTTCTGATTTTGTGAATTTCATACAGAAACGAGCAGATCGCTTAAACAACCGTTTTGGCCAGGAACTGAAGTCGTCACTGCCTCAGCATGAAAGGGAAAGAAGACATGGAAACAAAGACAAACAAGATCTGCCATTTAAGGCTACAACCCTAGCTACCCAGAGCAGAGGAAACAGAAGGTCTGCTGGTACTGGCTTAGCCACCTTGAAGTGTTATCAATGTTCCGGACCGCATGCAATTTGGCAGTGTGAGACCTTTAAGAATGCATCTTACGAAGATCGGTCGCGAACTGTACGACAGAAGAAGCTGTGTGGAAGTTGCCTTTCGTATGGACACTTCTCAAGATCTTGTTCGAAGGGATTTTCTTGTCGGAAATCGGGTTGTGGAAAGAAGCACCATTTCCTTCTTCACCCGCCAGACCGCGAAGAGACTGACGACCGTGTAGTAGAACAAGAAAGTGCAAATCAGCAACCAGTCATTCGTGGCCAAAGTTCAGTTGGTAGAACAGCTGCGACACTCACTGAATCCAACCATCCCCCGGTTATCGAATCCAGTACCTTTGCCGTATCCAGAGATTCTGCTCCAAGGGAAGCCTCAACCAGCAGTCGACCGAGGGTCTGCTTCAAGGTCGTCCCAGTAAGAGTCAGTGGGCCAGGTGGGAACAAGCAGCTAACAACATACGCCTTCCTAGACAGCGGATCAGACACTACACTCTGCTTAGAAAGTCTTGTAGAAGAATTAAGCCTTGAACGTGAGCCTACTGATTTTACCCTTTCAACAGTCAATTATGAAGGGAAGGAACGTGGTCACCAAGCCCGCTTGGATATAGAAGCACTTGACGGGAAAACGAAGTTCACACTCGATCGGGTTCTGACAATGGAGAGCCTACCCATTGGAGAGAGACATTTCGCCAACAATAGAGAATTGACAAAATGGCCACACCTTGATGGCGTCAGTCTTCCCGAAATAGAAGGGCATCGAGTCTCCATCCTTATTGGCAGCGACCGACCGGATATTATCGATGATAATTCTGAAATCAGAAGAGGAGCTCGGGGCCAGCCCTATGCCGTAAATACTCCCTTAGGTTGGACGGTGTATGGCCCAATGGGTGAACCCAACTGCAATGGCATCCATGTCAATTTCGTAAGGAGTGATCATGAAGAGATGTTAAGTCAGCAATTGGAACGTTTGTACAATACCGAGTTCAAAGATACCCTTGTGGATGTTGAAGAGAGTTTGTCGTTGGAAGACCAAAGAGCGAAGCAGATTATGGATCAATCAGCGGTCCTTGTTAATGGACATTATCAGCTCAAGCTGCCATTCCGGTATAGTCCTCCCTGCTTACCTGATAGTCTACCAGTGGCAAAGAAGAGATTGTATTGGCTGAAAAAGAGAATGGAAAGAGACCCTGAGTTCCACAAGCAATATGCAAGCGTTATCCAGAAATACCAAGAAGAAGGATCTTCACGTCAAGTCCCTGATGAAGAAATTTCTTCCCTCAAACCCATTTGGTACCTACCGCATCACGCTGTTTGGCACCCGAGAAAACCTGAAGAGCCGAGAGTGGTATTCGATTGTGCCTGCAAGTCCAGCGGTGTCTCGTTGAACAATCAGTTGTTGCAGGGACCAGAGAACACAAGCTCACTTATAGGAGTCATTCTGCGATTCAGAGTTAACAGTGTAGCCGTGGCAGCTGACATTAAGCGGATGTTCCATCAGGTGTTTGTGTCTCCTGAAGACCGGGGCGCTCTTTGCTATCTGTGGTGGCCGGATGGAGATTTGACGAAGGACCCGAAGACCTTTCAGATGCTAGTCCATATCTTTGGGGCTACCTCATCACCCAGCATTTGTGGTTACGCATTACGGCGAACAGCTGCCGATTACAGCGAAGGTTTCTCCTCTCAGACCATTGACGCAGTCATGAGAGACTTTTATGTCGATGACCTGCTCAAGTCCTTCGAAACGACCGGCCAGGCAGTGGAAACTACAAAGGAGCTACAGGAACTGCTAGCGAAAGGAGGATTCCAGCTGACCAAAGTTATGTCCAATGAGCGCGAAGTCCTAAATGCATTCCCACCTGAACATCGAGCACCAGCTGTCAAGGACTTAGATATCAATCTCAACAGTCTACCCATGGACCGAGCCCTAGGAATCCATTGGGACATGGAGGCAGACACCTTCAACCTAGTTGTTAGTGATAAATCCCATCCAGGGACCCGGAAAGGCGTCCTGTCGTCGATTGCAACAATTTATGATCCCCTTGGTTTGGTTGGTCCCCTAATCCTGCCTGGAAGAGAGATCAACCAAGAGCTATGCAGATTAAAGTATGACTGGAATGACAGGCTCCCTGATGAACTAGCAGTGAAGTGGAGAGATTGGAAGGAAGGACTCGCAAGCCTCACCGGTTACAGTATCCCTCGATCCTTTACTCCCCGAGACTTTGGAGAAGTAGAAAGAGCTGAACTCCATCACTTCGCAGACGCTTCTGAAGGACATGGATATGGGACAGTAACTTACCTGCGTTTCGTTAACAATGAAGGGAGCATCCACAACAGTTTCCTCATGGGCAAGTCGCGAGTGAGGCCTGTAAGGAGTGGTATCAGCGTGCCTAAGATGGAGTTGACCGCTGCCACCTTGTTGATCAAGATGGACAAGCTCATTATGCGAGAGTTGGAAGGTCGCATCAAGATCCACAGCGTCACCTTCTGGACCGATTCAATGATTGTCCTAAGGTACATATTCAATGAGACGAAAAGATTTGTCACCTTCGTCGCCAATCGTGTTGCTGTCATCAGAGAAGGATCAAGGCCCTCACAATGGCGTCACGTTAGGTCAGAAGCTAACCCGGCTGATTTGGCCTCGAGAGGAATAAAGGCCTCCGAAACCAAGAAGTTAGAAGTGTGGAAACATGGCCCAGATTTTCTGTGGAAAGATCAAAAGGAGTGGCCGCAGCAACCCGCTGATCTCCATCAAGAACTATCAGACCAAGATGAGGGAGTCAAGAAAGAGAAGATCACCGTTAATGCATGTGCCGAGAAAGAAGACTTCTGGGGCACTTTATTTGAAAGATTCTCAACATGGGAGAAGTTAAGAAGAGTGGTGGCTTGGATCATTCGAGGAGCCCGTAAGCTGTTGCAGTTGCGAACGAAGCCAGTGGCAGCCACTGTTTCGCTTGTGAACCCAGAGGAGAAGGTTCCCCACCTCCTATTGTTAGATGTAGAAAAAGCAGAGAGAATTATCGTAAGGAACGTCCAGATTCAGACCTTTCCTGAAGAGTTGTCCAACCCAAATCCGTGCAAAGGTCCTCTCGCCAAGTTGAAACCATTCGTGAATCAAGGAGTCTTGCGAGTTGGAGGAAGACTAGACCGTGCAGACCTCAGCTATGATGTAAAACACCCAATGATATTACCTGGGAAGCACCGTGTAACAGAGATGATCATCCTCCATTACCACCATGCTAATGGTCATGTAGGTCCACACCAAGTACTAGCGGAGATAAGACAGCGTTTCTGGATTGTGAGTGGTGTTTCGTCTATCCGACGTGTCCTGCGGCAATGCCATGAATGTAAGCGCCAGAATGCTACAGTGGGAGAGCAGATTACAGCACCACTCCCAGTGGTGAGAGTTTCTTCAGACAGCTACCAGTTAATCTACCCGTTTGCTGCTGTTGGAATAGATTATTTTGGACCACTCTACGTCCATGCAGGACCACTTACCAGATCTGTGAGAAAGAATCCCAAACTCCACAAGCGCTATGGTTGCATCTTTACCTGCCTTAGGTATAGAGCCGTCCACATCGAGCTTGCGAATGATTTAACGACGGACAGCTTCATTCAAGCAGTAACAAGATTTGTCGGGAGACGAGGTCCACCCAGGGTTATTTACAGTGACAATGGCACAAACTTCAGGGGAGCAGAAACCGATGTTTTGAATGCGTTGAAGACCTGGGACCAAGAAAGAGTAGGACGTGAGCTGCTTCAGGAGAATATACAGTGGTATTTCAATCCCCCGGCGGCAAGCCACCAAGGAGGTGTTTGGGAGCGGCTCATTCGCTCCGTTCGAAGGATTCTCCACGCCATGATTGGTGAGCACCTTGTCAATGAGCAGACCCTAACGACATTCCTGACAGAAGTCGAGAAGATCCTGAATAGTCGACCGATCACTCGTGTGTCTAGCGACCCCGACGATTTAGAGGCCTTGACCCCTAACCACATACTGCTGTTGCGCCCGAATCCGTGTTCAGCTCCTCGTAAACTGGAATACTCCGACAAGTTTCAAGCAAGATGGAAACATGTGCACATTTTGGCGAATGAGTTTTGGGCCCGCTGGGTTAAAGAATATCTTCCCTTGTTGCAGGAACGCCAAAAGTGGCTGAAGCAGAGGCGAAACTTCAAGGTCGGAGACTTGGTCATCATGAAGGATGCAAACCTCTCCCGAGGACAGTGGCCCAAAGCGCTAGTTCAAGAGACCTTCCCAGATTCTGATGGTGTGGTGCGACAAGTTCTGGTGAAAAGTTCAAGAGGTGTCTTCAGGAGAGATATCCGCAAACTCTGCCTTCTGGAAAGGAGCTATTGAAGTCCATTGAGGAGTCCATGGAGAAGAAAAAAAACCTGAACTTGTGCGATTAGTTATTGAACTGTCGATTGACCTTTTTCTTAAGATCCAGGAATTTGGAATCATTGACATTCTTTCTGCTATCAAACGAGTCAAATACCTAAAGACTACGAGAGTCTTTGGGGGGGAGCATGTAACGACTTGGTCTTGTTTTAGGAATGATTCGAATAGAGACATTTAAGAAGTGGACATTTCAGTGTTTCATTTATGACGCGTGCCGCTGATCATGCATTCTGCAGTCGCGGTAAATATCAAGTTTCAAAAGCACATGGTCTGCTTTTGAGTTCGTTTTAGTGTGTTCGAAGTTCATTGTTAGTGTCGAGCAGGATTTCATTTCCTATTAGCGGAACAAGGCACGAAAAACTTGTAAGTATCGATCGGTTTTCATTTAGCTTTCTTATCCTTTGTGATTCAGTTGTTATTTTGGTTTACTTAGCGGATTTACGCATTTGATTTCAGTGAATCGTTGTTCATGTAATAAAAGACGTTTGCAGTTCAGCGCATCTCTAGTTTTACTTGTTGCCGCTTTCCTGTAGTGAACATTGGGTTCCTACAATTACAAAAGTGTATTTAACTGACAGTGGAAAAAAATAAACTGTTAGCCGTGCTGAAATATAACTTATTCGTCATTTGTTTATAACAGTGGAAGCTGTTGTTTAAAATGGGAGTAATAACGACATTTGCATTGAAAAGAAGAGCAATTATTGAACATTGCATTATTTTTTGTGAGTTTCCATGAAAAATAGGGGTTAGTACATAAATTTGGACAATGGAGCGGAAGAAAAATCATTTATTCTGCAAAAGGAGCTAAAAGACCGTTGCGCACATTTTAATGTTATGCATTTGTTGTTTACCTATTGTTCAGGCGGAATTTTTCAAGTTTGAATTCAGCAAATTCAAAATGGCGTCCACTAGTGGAACCAGTCGTGGTGTGTGAACAAAGGGAATTTGACTGCAATGAATAGCCCAAGCTATTACAACACGGGAAGAAAGCTGTCATAAAGGGATAATTTGGAAGGAGAACTAGTTCGTAGTTGTTTTGGGCAAGTTTAGTGAAAGCCTGTTACGGTGCTTCCACGCAGCCTGAAATGCTAAGTCTTGGACAGTTGAGGTACTCCGCGAATCTTGACCTCCTTGTCATAATTGTCTTAGGAATCTGTATTAACTTAGCTTTTAAGTGACGCATTGAACGAAGACTTCTGTGGAGATATGCTAGAGAAAACAATTGAAAAACATCGCATGATTTGAGAGACATGGGACGGTCGCGATCGCTTGAATCGTCCGTGTTCTATCCGGGCGATCACGTACTGACGATCGAAGCGATCCCAACTGTCCCGTGGTACATCAACATTATCCAGAAGTAAACACGGCCTTACAGCCTACAGGGCCACCAAGACAGAGTTTAATCAGGCGTTGTTCATGGAAGAAGTCCACAAATACTAGTGTATATACAAGTTTTTGAAGGACTATACAAATAAGTATATTAGGTTGAACACTTGGACAGCTGTAGGAGAAAAGTTTGGTTTCGGATGCCCCTGAGGCAGAGAGAGGATATAAAAACATTCGCACATCGTACGGACGTTACTTGAAGAAACGATCGCGAAAGAGTGTACCAAAGGTTCTCGACAAAATGCCGCCCAAACGATCAACGATCGGGGTGATCTTATGAGAACCCCCTAATCGCTCCTAGTCGCTTGGATCGCCTCCGATCGTCCCGGCGGTTGAAAACGCATCGATCTCAGTGATCGAGACAATCGGGGCGATTATATAAGAACCAACCTTTAAAGCGCATACGGACTCAAGTCTTTTTTGCTGCTAATTTTAATTTAAGTTTAAATGTTTTTAAGAGGCTGTCTCTGTAAAAACCGACCACTAATTTTATTTCGAAAATTCGATTTTTCTCATGAGCTGGGATTTTGAAGCCCTCACCTAATCGATCACTAAAATGAGTTTTATTTGATAAAAAATTCTAATTGAATTTTTCTAGGATTGATTGAAGTTCGGTCCGCTCGACACAAGGTGCGTGCGTCCCGAAACTGGAAAAATAGCACATATTGCCGGCGCTCTAAAAAAAAATTTATTTTCGCTCAAAAGTCCCAATTCTTTTTTTCAGCTATAGATATATCATTAATCACTAAGCAGGGTCTCGAGTTCGAGCCCAGAAACCTTCGGAGTTGTACCATATGCTGTAAAGCCAAGCATTGACGACGAACATCCTAGAAACAAACGCTCTACCAACACGGAATGCAATTGTTTGGCAGCGGCAGCCATATTGCGAAGAGCAGAAAGCGAGGTAAAGCCCGGGGTAAAGTCGCTGTATATAAACTATTGCAAGGTTTTATCATATCAAGTTTAACTTTTTAGATTCACAATCTCATTTTCTGAACTTAGTCTAGTTGAAATAAAAAAAGGAAAAAGTAAATTGTCATTTTTGTCATTTAACACGATTTCACGCCATCGTGATTTGTAAATAATAAAGCTTAATTAATACTTCATTCTTTAAAAACGCCTAAATAAATCATCTCGAATTACCAGTTTTCTGCAACAACATTGTTATAAGTTGAACAAAATATAAACCTACTTTTTACAAGAGTATTGTGGATTTATTTCAGTCGTAACTGCAGTGCTGCGATGAAGTGTCAGGTTGGTTTCAATGCATACCGTGTTAAGCAAGAGGGATGGGGGCGCTAGCCTGGAAAGTGGAGTCAGACTCCTGAAGGAAAGTAATGTCAGTGTGACTCAAGCTTTGACTGATAACTGAAAGATGTCATCCTAAAGCAGACTTACAAATTAAAGCCATAAATGGTTTTATCTAGGATTTCATAACTGACAGGCCTAAACCAAGAACATAGTACGACTACATTCTCTTACCTCTCACTTGCAACATTAGTGATACTTTGTTGAGTGAAGAAGACAAGGCATTTCACCCGGAATACCCTTAGTCAAGGCCGTAGCTAGTGTAAGGCAAACCAAGCCACTTGCCTTAGCCATTTTTTCGTTTCTGTTGTTTCTTTTTTGAAGGTGAAGGTAAAACACTGCTAAATATCTAGGAAGAGAATTTTACTGTGGACATTGCTTCAGTCATATTTTTTTCTGGCTATTGCCCTGTAAGTAATGCTATAATGTTGTTGTGTAAATTTTCATCGTTCATCAGCGTGCTGATCAATAACCATTTTGATGGAAAGAAGGATTGAATGCAGCAATCACAAGCCCCCTTGCATGATATAAATGGTATTTCTTGATGAAGACTAGCAGTGAGCAGTTGTTGTGTTGCGATCTATAACTCTAGTGACCTCACCATGAGACAAATGATAATACCACAATTCTCATCTTATTACAATGCAAAAAGAGACAACAAGCATCACAGGGCTTTCACATGGGATTTCGTCCACTGGGAGTTTTCATTAAACTTATCAAGGTCACTAACCTCCTTTTAAATCCTAAAAGAGCTATTTATTCCTCTTTGAGCATGTCTAGTTGAAACTGAAGAAGTTACTTATCTGTCTGGATTTGTATGCTCTTGTATGAAACATGTTGAGGTGGGTGTGCCATAACCCTTCAGGTGCCAATGGGTTGATTCATATCTGTTCTGTCAGAATATTTTTTGTTTTGAACATCTTTCATGTTTCTAATTGAGGCCAGAGTGCTTACTTTACATTCAACACATGTACTGTATGTCATTTAATTTATAAATAATAAAGTTTAATTGATGTTTGGATGATGTGGTTTGAATAGCCATAGGAAGCTACATGTGAGCAAGTAAGTCAGTAATTTATTAAAATACACTGACACATTTTAAATGGGCGGGTAAGCACTTATAAATGCAGGGAATAGTATCACAAAGGATGGATAAAAGCAATTTACATTTATAATCATACAGTACTGGTCATTGTGGGAGGCGCAGTAGCCTCACGGTTAGTGCGTTCGACTCAGGAGCGAACGGTTCGGGTTCAAGTCCTGTCCAGGGACATTGTGTTGTGTTCTTGGGCAGGCCACTCTACTCTCACAGTGCCTCTCTCCACCCAGGTGTATGAATGGGTACTGGCAAATTTAATGCTGGGGGGTAACCCTGAGACGGACTAGCATCCCTTCCAGGGGGGAGTAGAAATACTCCTGGTCGCTTCATGCTACCGAAACCGGGATGACCTCCGACCTGATGAGCCACTCGGCTCCTATGTAGACTTAACCTTTGACCTTTCTACTGGTCATGAGAGTGTTTACCACAAATCATGCTTACCACAGTTATCAGGTTTAAAAATTCTCTGACTTTTCCCTGACTGAATAAATAATCACAAATTAAAATGTCGGATGCAGTAGCAGCCTCCAGCCGCCCCTAACAGCCATGCTTTTGAATTCCACCCATTAACGACTGATACGTTTTCAACAAATTTACTTCTTTGTTAAAAAAATAATCTTTTAGATTCCAGTAATGTTATATTTTAATTTTATTTGATTTCCCTTCAGAATGTCAATGTTAATTCCGTAACACAAAATAAAATTCCCTAACCTTGATGAACTAATTTTCCCTAAAACTTTTCTGACCTGTGAAAACCCTGCAACCCATAGCATTCTAACGACGAAAAAAGCAACTACATGTCATGTAAAACGACAAAAAAAGATGAGCTTAAACGTTAAACGTTCGCTCAAAACAATTGTCAGCGAGGGCTTATAGAAGGTGAGCTTATCAACTTTTCTTACTGACAGAAGGGTGTCTGGAAAACCTGAATAACGAATAGCGAATAGTCCCGAATAGAGCGAATAGTCTCGAAAAGTGCGAATAGTGGCGAACAGTCGCGAAAAGTGGCGAATAGTGACGAATAGTCGTCAACAGTCACCGCTTTAGATCTAATATCCTGCGTTAATTAATTGTCCAAATAAGCAACAGAATTTCAGTGAATTTATTACCTTTTCTTCTCCGGACTCAGGCTAGGGCTGTCCATCGCCGACATTAAGAAAACAGAAAACACAAGGATAACCTGAAGACTAGACGTATTTACGCTTTTGCAGCGGTTAAGACAGAAGAAATCACGGTTTAGAAACACCTTTTGCCCTGATAAGCGTCTGCGCTTTTAAGCGGGAAAATCCCATCCTACGTTGCTGCGAGGTTGACTGCGAGATACTAGGTACCCTATTTGCTACGATTTGCCGCGATTTGCCACTATTTGCCACTATTCGCTACTACTCGAGACTGTTCGCCACTATTTGTTCTATTCGAGACTATTCGCACTATTCGTACTATTCGCTATTCGTATTCGGGACTATTCGCTGTTCGCTATTCGCGACTATTCGCTATTTGCTATTCGGGTTTTCCAGACACCCCTGACAGAAATGAAAATTGTAAACATCATCTTCTGCAAACTAAAACAAGGCAAAGATTCGAAGATTAACTCTATTCATTAATTTATAACTAATCTTTGAACAGCAGTTTTCAACATATTCAGAAAGGCTCACCAATCCATGTGGTCGATTCTTTCGTTGTGGATATCCTGATGCCATCTTGTTTACTCGACGAGTCTGATCCACTCAAGTTTATATCGACTGAATCGTTGTCTGATTCTCATGGTTCGAACTTACACGGCTGTATTTAGACATTTCTAAATAATACATCAGGATCTTGATCTATTTTATACATCGGCAAGTCAATAAACGCCAGGAAATCCTTGAAACAAACTCAGTAATTTCAATGAAATTATTTGGTTGCGGAAATGAGCTCGCCAAATATTACGTCACAAATACCTATAATTTCGTTTCCACTCCAAGCGCGGCCATTTCTGGTTCGTTTCCGTGAAGCTCTCGGAAATCGTCGGATTTTCGTGTCTTGGGCGCCACAGTTCCCACAAAACTTATTTTTAAGAGTTGATTCTGCTTCATGTTGGTATAACTGACTTTTTTATATAGGTTTTTCGACAAAAGAAAAATTGTCCAAATTTCGTTGCATTTGACCTTTAATTTAAAACAATAATAAAATTTGTCTGCCCACTAGGTTTTCAAAACTAACGACCGCTTAAGGTTCAGGAAATTTTGAAAATATTCCAGTGAGTAACTAACATACTCACCTTCGTAAAGTGCTCCGATAAATTCGCGTAAATCTCTTTCCTGGCTTCAAGATTAAAGTTGTGGTCCTTTACAAGTAGCGATCCTTGAAACTTGAGGTAGCATTAAAACTGCCAGGTTTTCCTTCCAGCTGTAGGTTTGTATACAAGGTACATTTACGCGTTCCTCATCTGTGTCGAGCGTGACGGTCACATGCTGTATTACTGAGCATTGCTTTCCTCGAAGCCGGTTTAATCATGTAGAGTCCTCTTTAAAGGTTTGTAGAAGCACTCGTTTGGACAACTCTCGGTACACATACATGTAAGAACAATAAACGGTGATCTGGGGATCCAAGGAAGGATTGATAAATGCCACGGCCATTTTGTGTTTACAACAGGTGTTTTAGTTCCCAATATCCCCGTGAGTATCAGATTACATCATTGATGCAATCTACAAGTTTGCAATGGATGCGAAATGTTCGTTCTCGGAGTTGCGAAAATCTGGTTGTGGTGATTTCCGTGGTTCGCCATTCACTGTGCGAAGATTACTGGAATGCAAAGATGACATTACAGGTAACTTACAATGTTGCCATCTTTCCTAGCTCGTTGGAAACGTCAAAGAACACGATCTAATACTTTAATATGAGAGCTGGAAAATTCGATTTGCCAACACACCAGCAGGATTTGCCCAAATCACAGATACAATCTAGGTCGTGATTAAAAATGTAACTCACTTACCCGAACCAATGCATCAACTAATGCATCTTTCATTACTTATTCTTGTGATGAAATGACACAAAATCCAAGTACAAGAAGTCATAAGCATCATTTTCCCTCACTTGAAGACAGGACTTCCACATTAGGTGGTAATTTGCCTCTGGAATCTCAGTTGCTCTGGTGCACATTGCAGCACATGGTAGAATGGAAACAGGAGAAATTGCTTTGGCGCCAAACCCTACACGAGCATCCCAGATCCCTGGTAAGGAAGACTTCTTGGTAACAATGAGTGATGTGATGGGAGTTCAAATGCAAGCAAGACTGGTTGTGCTAAGTTGCTGCCATAGTGGTCTTGGTGAGATTAAGGCTGAGGGTGTTGTGGGCATTGCACGAGCCTTCTTGGGTGTCGGTGCTCGTTCTGTTCTTGTATCTCTGTGGGCAATTGACGACAAAGCCACTCTGGAGTTCATGAAAAGTTTCTACCTTCACCTAGCGGAAGGAAAAAGTGCCAGTGAATCCCTGACCCGAGCCATGAAGTGTCTGAGGGAGTCTGAGCAATTTAGCGAAGTGATGTACTGGGCTCCGTTTGTACTCATTGGTGATGATGCTACCTTGGACCTGGCTAAAGGCGATTAGATGAACTTTAATATAGCTAAAGGTACATAGATGTTCGTTAAATGTTGAGATAATAAAATTGGAAACTAAGTAATATTGAAGGTTCGACTCGGGTCAGGTTTCTTTGTGTCGGATAAATAACAATACTTGGCGTTTCTTGAAAATCTGAGATGACTGATAACACGATACATAACAGGTGTTTGAAAAGTGCAAACTTAATTCTGTTGGAAAAAGCTACTTTACTTACGCTGTGCGTTTGTGGTCGCTATGTTGGTGATACTATTACATTCATTGTGGTGCGGAACATAATCGGCCAACTGGTTTCTTTCCTTTTCCGCTAAAAAAGAATGTATCAACTTCAAAGCTTCAGAGAAAATCGATGAAGTGATCAAACGTTATCCACGATGGTAGCTAACAGTGTTGTTTTGTTTTGCCCTTTAGGTTGCACAGTGCACCTATCAATACGGAAGAGGGCGACTCTTTCGAGTTGTTATTACGAGAATGCTAAATACTATCAGTAGGGTCACGTGCATCCCCAACCATGGATTTCATGAAGTCTGGTGCGCATGACTTCCCCCTAAATGACATGGTCGTTAATTTAGTGGACCCTGATTACATTCTGCTTTGCGACGCGATTTGGTTGACATGCGATAATTTGCCGTCTGAAAGTCAAACTTTTTAGAAACGGATTTCAGTAAAAAAAAAGTTAACGTTAAAAGGCAACGACCTTTCGACCGTACGACGGTCATTTTCAAGTTGAAAAGTAAAATTTTTGCATGCGCCCAAATATATACAATCTATTATAAGAATGCTAATGAGACACTGACTGAAACTCTAAAATATCTACATAGAAACAGTACGAGAAAAATGCGGCATGAGTAATAAAAACCGCTAAGGCGATAGAAACGATTTAAACTAATGAGACAATCTCAGATAGTGCAGAGCGCAGTTGATACCTCTGGTACAGTAGTCCCATAAGTACTCACCCCTGCTCGGTTCACTTTCGGTTTGTGTCTACCTTGGTAGTCTGCTACGGCTTTTCCCCTTTGCAGTGTGTATGTTTCAAGGTTGTATTTTCATTCAAGGTCCAAAAATTACGCACAAATTAATTACTACTGGTATTTTACGTTGATTTTCGTTCATTTTAAATTGAATAATACGCTGAAGCAGCAAACGTGACAATTTAGCTCTTCACGCCAACTTTGTAACTTGATACTTTTGTTTTCCTCGCACACGCATGTAATATGAAACCCTTGTTTTCTCCAAAACATACCGAAGATGTCCTTGTTTTTTGGAGATAAATGAAAGAAAGTTAAATATCTGATGTAGTGATGAAGAAACGGAACAGAAACGATGTTGTTTTACTAAAAATGCAAATTTTTACCGATGAACAAGAACTAATTTAATTATCAGATAGTCACGAAATACCACTTTCTTTTTCTGTTGCCACCTTTGTTGTTAACAATAAAACAATTCAAAATTAACACACAACGATATTGATGGCTGAGAAGCATTTCAACGAAAAGTACTGAAGATAAACAGCGCTACTTGGCTGATATGAATGAGTCTCCTTAAAGACTGATTAAATTAATTTGCGCTTTCATTAGGTGCCACGGCGTCTGCAGCAATATTTGAGCATTTTGCTGGTTTCTTTTGTTACAAATTTACAATTTGCGGAGTATTAAAGCCACTAACTTGGGAACCTTTTTGGTCTCTCTTACAGACACAATTAAGGCAAGAAATAAACAAGCCGCTAAGGAGAAGCAATACATTTGAACCCTGACAAACACACTATTGTAGATTGAAAACAGTAGATGATATTTGTTGAACCGACCTGTGTGTAATTCTAAAAGCTACGCAGCCACAGTAACGTTTCACTTTTGCAATAAAAAGGGACAATTGGCGCTACCTGAAAACAACTGCCGTCCTTGGTCACATGACATGATATATAAAATACCGCGTGGAAAGATAGTGTATAACATTAACGATGCTAGAACGCATGCGTCTTACATGTTGAGCTCTACCATAAGGAAAACCACTCAACATTTGTGCGCGATTCCTATGCAATGTGTCCTTCACCTAATATAGAAGCCACGAACGCTAACTAATCTACGCATGCGTTTAGGGCAAATTAGTTTTGTCTTAAGGAGAATGGTACCACAAGGAGAGCGAGGGGTTACCTGAAACAAATATATAGCTTTGCGATGTTCAAAGCTAAGTGACGGCGATGGAATGTGTTTTACGTAGAGTACACATGTACCTTTCCCACCCTACCCCCACTACTTCCTTGCGTCTAGACTAATTAATTAATTGAAATTAATTAATTAAGCAGACATTAAAGTTTACACCTTAGCGCCATAAGACCATATGGCCATAGCGCCTTAGTTCCTTAGCTGCAGGCAGCTCCCATAACCATCCCAATAGTGCACTCTGCACTAAAAATGAAATAATTAACTAAATAACTTCGCGCGGATCGAGTCACTCTGTTTGTTCAGTTTTGGTTGAAGTTTAGGAATAAAAAGCAATTCAAAAATCGAATCTTTTCTATCGCCTTAGCAAGCAGCAATTAATTCCAGCGGTTTCCGATTGATTTTCACATTATCCTCGCGCGCGCGAGCACGCGTTAATGACCAAAATGTCAAGTTTTCAATACTGAAAATGAACAATTATTATGAACAATTAAGGGCCCATTAACCGATTTATGCGCGCGCTCGCGCGCGTTGCTAAGGAGGTGAAATTTCACTTCCGGTTACTTACGTCAGCCTGAGCACGAAAAATAAAAATAACTCAAAAACTTGCAAATTCGCTTACGTTTTAGGTGCTTTTCTTTGTATTTCACAAAATGCAAAGTAAAAAAAGTCTGAGCAAAGACAAAATAAGAGAAAGACAGAAAAACAAGAGCAATAGAAAGAGAAAAACTAACTCTGTGTGGCTTTGTTTGATCTTACCGAAGTGCGCTGGTAGTGTAAATTGCGCACGCGCTGAAAGGGTAACTTCCAATAGATATCGGGCGCACTTCCGGTTTCTTTAAATGCTAAAGGAAACGCAGTTTTTTATTAAATCCAGCCTTTTTCAACGAATTTCGATTAAAACCAACGTTGAAAACATAGCTATGCATTCCTTTTTCGAAATCATGCTTTTTTCAGAAAATTACGAATTTTTCAATATTTTGAAATGCTCTCAAAATCTGACCTTTTAGAAATAAAACAAAATCGATGCATAGCGTAATGAGGATTTAAATTAAAACATTAAATCAATGAAAAAATCCTGATAAAGTAATTTGCCTGGGAGCCTTTGCATTTTTTCTGTATTAGTCACATGACCATGGGCGTGGCCTGATGACGTCATTACTACTGTTACTGATCATGAAAAAGTTAAAACACATGAAATAACTCTGAGCTGACTAAAAATGATGAGGTTATATGAGAATAAATTTTCCTTAGCAACGGCTCGAAAAGATCGGTTCATGGGCCCTTAAATTGGTAAACTATCAGCAGCCTCCTTGCCATCCCCTCCCATTGATCTAACGGTGCGTGGTGCCCATAACCTCTCCCATAATTGCATGGTCGTTAGTATAACGCTTCTCTTTCTCGGTGACCGGAAAGCAACGTCACTAAACTTGACGCCATGACCCTGAAGTCTTTTCAGACACCGCTAATTAACAAGATAACGTGGTTGAGATTTCTGTAAGATAACGTAGTTGATGCAAAGAACCTAATGGTTAATTATTAGAATTCTCTTTGTTCACTGTACAACTGATTGGCTGAGCTATCGTAGACTATCAGCCATTAGTGTGCTATAGCTGGAGGTTGTCTTGAAATGGCGACGTCTTCTCGTTTCTCCAAAGTTCTTCAGCCATTACACTCTAGTGCTAATAGGGTACGATAGCTCAGCCAATCAGATTGCAGCTTTTACATCAGTTTACAAAGTTGCCTTAGGATGCTGGCAGCAGTTTCCAGCACTACTCTGAAGGACAAATACTACTTCTGTTTAACAACTTATGCTACAATAATGGTATCAAACAAATGCACAATTGTTTGGTAAACAAGTTGCGGTCATCCCTTTTATGTGAAGGGTTTCCATGGCAACAGCACAACCTGTTAAAACACCTTTAAATTTAGCTTTAAGCACGTATAATTAAAAAACGACCTCGTTGATCCTCGCTTTTATTATCGAATTGCGATAAGCATGATAAGATGCAACTTTTTACAAAGTTTTAAAAAGTTCTGTTGAGAGGGTTCAGAGCCACCTGAACGTTTCAAAAATTTAAGGTGGCTCTGAACCATCTAGACATAATTCTTTTTAACTTAGCAATGTAGTTGCCATTGTATTGTGTTACCTTCAATATACATTTCCAGTGTCTAAAGACCATTCATAACTCCTAAACATATTATTATTTACGTCCCAAGGTTTTCATATCAAACGTTTGAATACCAAGCTTGAAGATATTTTCCATATAACAATCGAATACAAATCCGCACAGTGAAGAAATTGTGAAAAGTGTGTTGGGAAGGAGCGTGTTCATGGATAGGGATGTGGATAGAAAAAGTCTCTGAATATAACGAACAGCTGACGGTCAACGCTGGCGAATGAACGAGAGAGTTAAGGTTAAAGAAAATGGTTACCCCGCTCTCGTTTGCTCACTCTACGCTCAATTTGCTACTGATACAAAAGATCTGTATCTGTTTGCAGCACTTCACCTCATGGAACGGACATTTTGCAAGTGCAGATATCAACCGAGCTTTAAATATTCACCCAAATTTCTAAACTTTTAACAAACTAATCATAAGTGACCTACATCGAAAACTGAAGTTTTGTTATTTCTACAACGTATACCTCAAACACAAATCCTCTGAACTGTAGAAAATCACTATTAATTAACCTTGAGGCTGCGCCCCACTAGGCCAGCGGCTCCACACATATATCTTGTTGTATACAGCTTTTTGGAGGCATACTTCATTTCGCCAAGACCAAAGGAAAACCCGACGTCGCGCTAAAGTACAAGAGTGATAGTACCTCTGCGCTGAGATATTGACATTTCTCCTTCTCTATAAGCCGCATTATAGCAATTGATTAGATCTTCATTCAATAAGTCGAAAAAATAATTTTAGAAAACAGTCATAAGAAAATACGCGCGCTGATTGGTTAAAAATCGTGTTTCTTTTTAACAAATACATGCCAGGTTGCCGTGTGTCTGTTCAGTAATAGATCACAGATGACGTCGAAATGTGGTGAGAACAAATAAGTGGCACACGAGGCGATAGCCGAGTGTGTCACTGATGTTCTTACAACATTTTGACGTCTTCTGTGATCTGTTACTGAACAGACTCAATAATATCCACCACTTTCACCCACACTGAGGTGAATAATTGTTTTAATATATACCACACAAGCTGAATAACTATCGGACCAGAGTAACTTTATTTGAAGCGAGAAGCCATTTTGTTTTTCTTCGGCTGCTCAGAGGTGAATAGTACTTGGCTAATCACCTCCGAGCCAGCCAATCAGCGTGCGCGAAAGGTACTATTCACTTGTGTGGTATATACTAATTAACAATTAGACCCGTAGCCCGCAAGGGCTACGGGTCAATAGCCCATGATGCAAAGCCGAATGGGCTATTGACCCGTGGCCCTTGAGGGCGAAGGGTCTAATTGTTTTAGTATCACCCAACTAGTCGGACAGAAAAGGTAATAATAAAGTTAGCAAATGCAAGTTGAAGAAATATTTATTTGGGAATAAAACGAAAGAAAACGTCACGCTCGATGGCGCCAATTTCGCTACTCGAGGACTATTACTAATAGTCCCCTAGTAGCGTAGCCAATCAAAATGTAGGATTTGCATTAGTCCACTAGTTGGGTAATACTAATTTAGTTTATTATATAAAACTCGATAGAAACACGGAACTAGCATTAGCTGTTAACGTAATCATGGCGCGAGCAAAGAGAATTTACCTTTTGATAATCAAAGTTAATGAGTTGTTTTCCTTGTTTTCGTCGCGGTGTTTTCTAAAAGAAATAGAAAACATGTCCTCCGTGTTTCTATCGAGTTTTAATATAAATGTACTAGCTTTCTATCACGAATACTGCTCTCTGATTGGCTACGCTACTCACTGTCTATTCTGCAATAGATAGTGAGTAGCGTAGCAGTGTGCGCTTGTTACCAAAATGACGGCCACTTCTTGGCATTTTTGAAGTGTCTTTGAAGAGGATATAGATAAAGTTTTGAACGACTAGTAGATTTACACTAAAACAATTAGATTAATCGCTCTCGATTTCTAAGTGATAGAAATCTCGAGCTCATAATCTAATTGCTTAATAGAAACACTCCTGAAAGTTTGGGAGAACTCGCAAAAGCTGTGGAAACACTTGCCTGCGGCTCGGGTTCCCACAGCATTTCTCGTTCTCCCAAACTTCCACTCGTGTTTCTATAACTCGATAGAAACACGATACATGTTTTCCATTTCGTAAATGGAGCACCCAGCTAAAACCGTCCTCACCAGGCGATTTTCCGCTGAAAAAGGTTTTTTAAAACTTCTTTACATTCCTCCAGAGTAATTCAACTTTCTGGCTCCTCTTTTTCTAAGTCCTGCAGCTTTGGTATTTCCAAGTTGTGGACCCAAATTTTCAAACCGATCATCCACAATATCCCCATTAGAAGTACAGAGGTCTCTTTAAAAGCATTATTCCATCGGCTTTGTGTAGATGTTCTCCGTTCGAGAGTTCTAGTTCTACGATTTTGCTCCTGTTGAAATTTCTCTTTTCTAGATTAAAGAAATATTTCGTAGGTTTCTCACTCCTTTCTGTCCATCTGGTTTTGGAACGTAGCATTAAGCCCTTTTCTTTTCCCTCGTAGAATAAAATGAGTTGTTATTTTAGAATTTCTTTTCATTCAGTGCATCGTTGATAAATCCGGCGTTGGTGCTGTCAGAAATCCTTTTTTCTAGTGCCTCAAGGGGGGTTGCAAATCTGATTCCCGTTTGCGTTGTGTTTTGGCTTTGATTTTCGAGTAAGCAATTGTAAGGCCCCTCATTTCCATTTTAATAAGCTCCCACTTTAGTCTCTGATCATCCAGGTCTCGGTATTTTTCACTTAAAATGGGATAATTTTCTTAGTGCGATTTGCATGATCTTCATTATCAACTAGCGAGTTGTTAAACATCCATAGGCCTGGACCGCGCCTCTGTTCTGAAAGTTCTAAAGAAAGTTTTATTGCTTTGTGGTCGGTTGCGTTGGAGACCTTCGTATTTATGATAACAACGCATTTGGAGAAGGAGCGAGCAACAAGAAAAAAAATCTATTCTTGAGCAAACTTTCATTTCTTTGGATTCCTATGAAAAGCTCAACTTTTGCGGTTATTGCTTTCTCTAATTCTTCCATCACTGAAATAAGTTTGTTTCGATCTTTGATCTGGTGGAGTATATTCCCAAATTACCAATTTTGATGATTTTTGTCCTTTTTTCCATTATTTACAAAAAGACCATTTTCTGAGCATTTAGGGCACTCTATAAAGGTAAATTAAAGGTTACTTGAAACTTTTATTTAGCACTTAAGGAGTATTAAAAGGCAAATTAAAGATAAGTTTTGCAGCCACCAAGCAAAAATTAAAGCTAAACTAAAGTAGCTTAAATATATCTTTAAGACGATTTAGAGGACCCTCCTAAAGCCTATGGAATGGGCCTATAGGGTAACTTTAATTTCAGCTTAAAGTGCTTATGAAAATAATTAATGGTTCATAAGAAGACTTAACATAACACATGAAAGTTTAATTAAATGTTCATTTCAGGAATTTTGTAAATATGTTAAATATTGTTTAAATGACTCAAATGTACACCTTTAAGTTAGCTTTAAAACTAGTTCATTGAGTTATTCCATCCTGTGATGTAGATACTTTCCATGGGACGCCACCTCAAGTGATTGTATTGTGACATTCCAATCTCCACCTACAATGAGATTGCTTGTATTTGTCTTGGACATTAAATACTTATTTAAATTATACAGAAACATTTGTTGTTGTTGTTGTGAATTGTTCGGGGCACAGACGTTGCATAATGAGCTATTAGCTGATTTGAAAACTAAATTAATAGAAATGATCTTGCCATCTCGATCTCCACTGAAATTTTCTATTGATGATGATAAGCTTGGAGAAGGGTTAATGAGAATGCAGACGACCTTACTATGAGTTGATCCATGGGAAAAGAAAATGTCACCACCCCACTCGCTTCTCCAGATCTTTTCATCATTTGCCTCGGGATTGATCTTTTGCGGGAAATAAAACTGGCAATTTTGGTCTTTCAGATAACTAAAGATACTTCTTCTTTTTAATTAGCTCCTAAGCTATCCAACATTTATAGTCAGAGGAGAACAATTACCCTGTATAGCGCCGAAAGCGTTTCAGTAATGCGAGGAAAAAAGGTAGGGTAAACAGGAACTTGCAATTGTGCGAAAGAAAAAAGAAATATAAGGACATATAAAACCTACATAAAGACACATGCATTTTCCTTGTGAGGGTTGAAGACCTGGGACAAGCCAGATAGAAGACTCAGGTTGTTAGCTGCATTTTTGTGCCGTACGGCGAAAGAGAGAAAAACACATACCTTGGATAGTTCGGATTGCTCAACAAACTGGTCGATATTCACGAGGGACAGAATGAATGTCATAAGCCTGGTTGTCAATAAAGAGGTTTCGGTTGGTTACTTTAGCATCACAACCCTTTTCTCTGGCTGCAAACATAGCCTTGATTAACGATGTCCTTTCCTCCTGAATCTTACGAGCGTAGTCTTCGGTCATGTACGCATCTTTGCATCTCTCGGATTTCTCGAGCCGATTTTCTACGCCCAGAACTTGCTCTGTGTACTCCCTTCTCACAAATTTTGCAATAATTAGCATCGGGCGTGTCGAGGTAGCGTTGTCATCATTTTGAGCCGCTGATTTACCGACGCGATGAACACCGTGAAAACAAATATCTTGCTCGTTGATCTTTTAAAAATCATGACGGAAGCAAAGAAACCGTAACGATAATATTGAAGAATACGGCCTGTCAGTATAACATTCTTCAAAGCTATACGAGGCATTTCGACCAAACACGAAATCTAGCTTTAATTTTAATCTTAACTAATAACATAATGCGTCTGTGCTTTCTATCATTAACATTAATAATTAATAGCTTTACTGAAGCATGAGTGGATTTATCTTCTCTGAACAGTCTAATTTTTTGCAGTTTCTTGACGAAAAGCGAGCGCTGTTATAAACAGGTCCTCATATATATCATAAATTGGTATTTGCCAACCAACAATATGTAATCTTTTTGCGTTGGATTAATTATTAGTCTCAATAAAGTATGTACGTATGTAATTATTAGTTCAACCCCCTCCCCCCTCCTCCAAAAACTCTGGGAAAACACTGAAGATTGAAATTGATATGCCTGCACCCAGTAAAAAGAGGGTCGCACAGGGGGGTCTCTGGCACGGTTCACGAACGGAAAAAATAGAGGATCACGGATCACGGATCACGGATATAAAAGATTAGTTTTCCTGAATCACGAAAATAAGCAAGTAAGAAACTCTTTTTAATTACCTGCTCTTACACTAGAAAGAGTGTATGAAAAAAAGCAAATTCGTGAAAAGCTAAGTCAAGGCTCCATACTGCAAATCGCATACCTAATTCACTCTCGATAGACGACTCTCACCATTCGGAGGACCCGCGTCTCAAAATAACGTACAATAGAGAGGTGAAATCACGAATATCGGTTAATAATTCAAGTTCTTCACAAGTCACGGAAAACCTAAATTCACACTTCACGGAAAATAAAATCAGCTAATCACGCATTACGAGAATACCCCTGTCAGAAACAGTCCGCGATAGACTCCGCGATAGGAAAACAAAGCAGATTTTGTCGCTGCGTAATTAAGGACAATCCCTTTCCCTGCAAGGAGATTCGAATTTTAAGCCGTCTTGATTTGTAAAGAAATAGTTCATGGCATGTTTAAAGTGAAGCAAATCCAAAACATCTATCCAAAATACCGAGATTTAAATTGAACTTAGCAGATATGTTTTTGTATATAGATGCCAAGCCATCTGGCAAACATTTCTTCGGCCAAAATAGGCAAGTTTGGGGTACCATATTTTCATAAGTTCGCCACAGATGTTTTGGAAACCTCGCAAGTTTAATTAATTTTGGCACGATAAATCGAGCAGTCATGAACGAAAAAATAAGAAACGCGTGATATCGTCAAAAAGGTCCATTGCTGCGATTTCCGCCGACTTTGCTCATTCTTAATAATCGCGGTTTTCGACCAAAATAATATTTTTTGGTATTCTTCTCACAGAATTGTATTTCACTCAAAAGCAACACATTCTGGGACGCTGATAAATCGATGGCCACTGCAGCAAACGACTGTTAAAACCATTACCCGCAGAGCCCTCTTACTTTCTCATCAGCGAGAGATTTTACGAAAACGATTAACTCCAACAGTGATATGGCTATAGTACTTAGCTGATTAGATTTAATATTTTGACGCTTTACTTAACGATATCAATATTATATTTACAGGCATAAAATCTCGACAACAAACTGCTTCAAGGGAAGAAAACAGGCTTATTACTTGGCTTATAAGGTCAGTGTATATACTCCGAGTGCTCATCATGATATTACCCGCATGTCTAGATAAAGAGTTTCTCCGCCTTCGTCGCTACGCCAACAGAACTGGCTGGGATATTGCCGGAAACATTCTTTGCTGTATCCATGCAGGCGATTTTTCCAAACCTTGATTAACTTTGAGAAAGTTTGTGTAAAATTGATGGGGAGAAAATAGTTGGCAAAATTAATAGTTGCTAGCAAAATCATTTTATATTAAGTAGTTGGAAGATTATCTTCAGAGAAATTATGTTGTATACTCAAAGACTGACACCACGCACTGAGTAAAAGCAGGTCGAACGTTACCAGCTCATAAACTGGACTAAACTCCAGTTCTTACCGGCGGATTGAAATATTTTTGGTATCTTTATACAAAGCCATTAGTCATAAAAAGAAATCGAATTTTTTTCACCATAAAAACTTCAGCCCACACATTCAATGAAGAACAAAACAAAGTTATCAGCGTGAGTCAAAACAAACTGAAGTTGCCAGTGTGCGTAGTTTTAATTTACTTGAAAGTTTGAAAGTAGCTGTTGTGTAATAAATGTTTTGAAAGAAATGTGTTGAACCGATCTGTCGCGAACTAAAATCACTGAGACACGAGAAATTTTTTTAAATCTTACAACTGTACTTAAACTTCTTCTTTGTGTGCACGGTAATTGTATGCAAACAAGTACTGTCGTAGAGACGACTCATAAATGCTAAGTTATCATAGTCGAGCTAACGTACTGGCCCACACCGCAGAGGTTATCAGAGGCGGCTAGGAGTTCTCTCACGTCCCTTGAATGGCATGGGATGCTGTCCATCACAGATTAGCAGTGGCGGATCCAGACCTTGAGCTAAAGGGGAGGGGGGTTTGCCAGCCCTGTCGGCTTCTCTTCCTTCTGCGATTTTTGTTTTGTTTTGTTTTTTTTTAACCAAAATAAGGGGGGCTCAGGGGACCTGGGCCCCTCTCCTAGATCCGCTACTTAGCTCCCAGCGAAGTTAAAATACACACGAATACTGAAACCTTCATGAAGTTGATGTCTTCTTATTGTATAATTAATCTAACCCTGATGGTGACTTTAAATAAACAGCAAACTGGACTTTTTAAACAATCAGTAGAAATATAGATGAAAACCTGACGTAGCCCATCATCTCATGATTGGCACTGTCAGTAACTCTGGTTCTAGGCGCTATAATTCTACAGCTACATCTAAACTTAGTTAAGTCGGTAAAAATCGTGAGCTATCATACCAACTGTAAAAATCTGAATAAAGAATAATACAATGGGATATTAAAAAGAATAAAAAATAAATTTAAAAAAAATCTAAATGAAACTAATACAATGGAATGGTAATAACTATTAACTAACTTTGACTTAAAATTATCTTCGGGCGTTGTATTCACAATACCCTCAGGAAGAGAGTTCCATTCATTGATTTTCGTGGGAGGAAAGTAAACTTAAAAATATCTTTCTTTGCTCTAGGAACTACAAACTTAAAAGCGTGGCTCCCACGGGTTCTTCTTTCATTATTTGGTTTTAGGTGGGCTTCTACTGAAAAATTCGTCAGATTGTGGGAGAAAATCTGCATACAGGCCAAGTGCCTCATCAGGCCGGAGCCTATCCCGGTTTCAGTAGCATGAAACGACTAGGAGTATCTCTACTACCCCCGGATGGGATGCTAGTCAATTGCAGGGTTACCCCCAGTATTAAATTTGCCGGTACCCATTTATACACCTGGGTGACGAGAGGCACCGTAAAGTAAAGAGTAAAGTGTCTTGCCCAAGAACACAACACAACGTCCCCGGTCAGGGCTCGAACCCGGACCGCTCGATTCGGAGTCGAGGCCACTGCCATGAGGCCGCTGCGTCTCCCATATTGTGAGAGAGTTTATACGAGAAAGATTTTCTGGCGGTTTTCCTTCTAGAGGCTATGGTTTCCCAGTTAAGTTCCTGCAGCATAATTGCAACTGGTAATTCAGTTTAGCAGGAATAGTCAACTTTTTGCTGTTTCGTTTCGAAAGTAAAGCAATAGTGTAATACTGAAGAATTACGGTCTAGTCAGTTACGAGATTATTATAGCCAACAAGGTTATTCTTCCAAAATAGGATCCAACACAATGTTCGTTTCAAACTTTGTAAAAAGCAATTTTGCATGTCTTTAAGCAGATCTGGCTAAACATGTTTCATTTCAAAACAATAAATAGAACCGTATATGTCTCGTTCTTTAAAGAAAACAATTCCTTAAGAAATGATACTTTTCCTAATCTTCGCACAGGCGCTAAAGACACCAGGCGTTGGGACATGCTTCCTCAAGAAATGTCTCTTATCGCCCTGTTTATGGCGTCTTTGATGATCCGCAACTTTGCAACCCAAGAATGTGGAATCAACAGCTACTCCATTTATCAAATGATGTTAAAGGGACACACCTTTAACACGTTCAATGCTCGTCCAGGTTCACTCGACTGCAGACAGGCGTGCAATTCTGACGTCAGATGTCAAAGCTATAACTATGTCATATTCAAAGACATATGCGAGTTGAATAACAGGACCAAGGAGGCCAGGCCAGAGGACTTTGTCAGGGACATAAACAGATATTACATGACGAAGGCCCCCAAAAGAGGTAGTCAAATTACAGAGACTGTTACCTAACGCTACTAATTTCCACTTTCTGTAAAAGTCCTACTCAGTCTATGAAATTGGTCAAAGGTTGCCTGAGAATATCTTTTTCAATACGCTTTGTTGATGTTTTCTCTTTCGTTGTCAGTGCCCCTCGGGTCCATTCCGGAGCTGCCTGCTGATTCGTGTAAAGAAATCAAAGCGAGCGAAGGAACACGAGCGGTCAGTGGGAATTACTGGTTAGATTCCGGGCGATCTCGGAACGCCCTTATCGCCCGGTGTGACATGAAAACCGAAAGTAAGTGAATGATATTTTACGGCGGCCATTTTAAATTGCATTGTTGCAAATAACTATTATGGGATGCTTAGGGGGCAAATACATACTACTATTAATTGTTACTAAAAAATTCGAGCTTGAGCAGTTGAATTGCTCACAAAAACGACCCGAGGAAGGTCAAGAACATGACAGAGCGTTGGACTCCATTCCAGAATGCATGTGTCTCCACCAGTTCCGTAAGGTAGCGTTGCGCCTGCGTGAGCTCAGCCTTCAAAGCACCACACCTGTGCATCGTAGTCAAGTTTATCACACAGGATGGGGCCCAAAGGAGGGCCGGGGACAAAGATAATTAGAGTCGAACTTTCCATTATTGTTGTTTTACGTCTCGTTTAAATTATGCATTCCACCTTGTCGTCCACTGAGGGATCACAAAAAATGTATTGTCCAAAGTGTCTTCTACAATCTTTTTGTCATAAAATTTAGCTAAACTGGACTCTGACGTCCAGCCAGTTTTCTTTAAACTATCTGACAATGGAACAACACTAAGTTGACGCTGATCTTGTGCTATGAGACTTAAAATAGATACATTCATAACTAGTTAATTCAACAGCAAACTGTTTCCCTCAAATATATGACGATATGGCTTCATACGGCTTCACATAATTTAGCAAAAGTTTGACTACGGCATTCCTGGAAAGTTTATTTCTAATCAAATACCCCCTTAAGAGTGGTTACGACACATGATCTTGGCTCTGCAAATGATTTGAGCTCAATCGTCATGTCCTCAGTCCCTGGTTTCGCCTGTTTAACATATTCCTCCTGTTAACAGCTGCAGCAGCCTGTGTTAGTGTGACAATATCGGAAGTTACAAACAGTTATGAAGTGGATGCCAGGCATGGTTCGTGGCCCTCCAGTGGTTTCTGTCGTGTTCTTCATAAGGACGAGATCAATGCCGGGGACCCATACAGAATGACAGTTGAACTGATGAATGTGATTGGAAGTGCTGGCGTGAATTCTGGTCACCCAGGAGTGACGTACAACGCTATCAACGAAACTAACTTTGATTTTGTTTACTTCAGGTTAATTCCCGGTGGTCTTTAATTTACCCTTTAGCAAAACACTGGCCTTGTTTCATGAACTTTCTGTTTAGCATTTAGAAAGTATCAAGGGTGAGGGAGTGAATCCTCCATAGAGGCCTCATTCCAGAGGTAATCCCCATCAAGTTATTTTAGATCACTCCTGGTTTCGAAAATCCCACTGAGGGTCTAGAAATAATCTATTCTCTGACGAAGATTTTACTCAAGGAAAAACCACAACACACGACGCCATGTTTGTTTGGATGCTGCGAAGAGTTGAGCTTTATAAGCATTCAACTCTATTGGCCACATCGTTAGATCAAATGAAAAACGTTTTTCGTGTCTGCTTATTTCCTGTAGGCTACACACTTCCGATGATTGCTTCCAACTTGGTTACGTTTTAAACGGGAATCCCGTATTTATAAGGAAAGGCTCGTGTCCCAATGGTAGGCCAAGCGGGGGAGTTTGGTTCATTGTTCGTGTTGAAGTCGCTTCAGATAAAAGTGTCAATATCTACCTTAACGACGACCTTGTGACGTCATTGACAGCTCATTTCGACACAAGAGGCCATGGAGGAGTTTTGGTGGCCAATGGCTATTCTAATGTTATCCAGTTCAGAAACATTTGCATAATTCGAACTAATTAGCAAATAATTACCATATCAAGGAATTACTCACACAAGTTCATTGCGTCACGTCATGCTAATGACGTGACGTTAAAACAAAGAAGTGCACAATACTCAACAAATCTACAAACTCGAAAAATCATAGTAACGTTGTAACTTTTCAATTAATGACAATGACAGTAAACATAACACTAGCGGGAACCTTGGCTAAAAAGCAACTTTGTTCCAAATCAGAAGTTGTTGGTTGTGCGAAATTGTTTCAGCTATTTGAGGTCGATAATTCTTTGCCTGTTTTGAATGCCGGGTGTTTAGCTTCTGCCATTTTAGGATTTCCAATTTCCCACGCGCGCGCCGCCGTGGCCGGGTTGAAGTCCCTTCATATGTACCAGAACGTTAATCTTTTGACGTCAGCGTCCACGACCTTAGCACAAAAGGTCGTGGAGGGGTTTTGGTTGCCAGTGGCAAGAGTAATCCAGTTCAGAAAATTTAGCATAATTCACACCAACTAGTAATCAATGAATTACGTGCAGCAGGTGATATTAAGATCGACTCGATTTGTTGTCCAAAAAACGTGAAAGAATTTTCAAATATCTCGAGTACTGTAAATTCTTAATTTCCAAAGCCTGTATCAAAGGAGAATGTCACTCCGGAAAACGATTTCTTTGCTGTTGGTTTTTTTTGTCAATGCTAATAAAAACCTCGCACAAAGTTTAGTCACTCACCGAAGTTTCAGCCTCTAAAGTGCACATTTTTCTTATAAAATTTGTATCCAAAAAAGCCCAAAATTCGACATCGTTGCCGCCATTTTGAACAGTGCTCAGCAGCCAGGCCGCGTTTTCGTGACGTTATTCCGTCCAAGACATTTCGTCCAAGTGTCTTCCATCAAGCCTTTTAACTACCAATCCGGGCTATGGCTGTTCTGAAGCCGTATTATTTTAGGCCAAACACGCTCCAAACTCCAAGAAAGAAAGCAGTGAAGATAGGGAAGTGGATAATCGCTGAAAAAAAAAACATTTTACTGACCTTGTGAAGGATGCAAAGTCAGTTGCAGGGTTTTCTCCTTCCCGCAAATTTCGTGTCCGACGGAATTACATCACATAAACACGGCCTGGCTGCCAAGTACAGTTTAAAACGACGGCATCCGAAGTCGCCACTTTCGAGACGAATTTCTTCAGGATAGCGGGCACTTAAGCGGCTGGACTTCGGTGAGTGAAAAACCTGAATGTTTACTTACTATAGAGGAAGACAAAAATATAAGCTTTTTGGAGTGACCTTCTCCATTAATGATAAATTGGCTTGCCCTAAACCTCGTTACCATGTCCATGGAAACGACCTTGAACATATAATTCTTTGAAGTCCCTTTGGGGTTCTTCATTTTTAGTGAATGAGTTGAGTCCAGGAGTGTCAGTGGTTCGTCTTGTGTGATTAGGGAGCTTAAGCAATGACGACGACAACGCTAGTAAATACCAATTTGTATTTTACCCTCAAATAGTTCAATTGTCTAGATGCGTTCAGAGCACCTATCGGTCTCAGAACTTGCTCAGGCTAAATATGTAATGCCAACGTTGAACTTCAAATGAAAATACGAAAAATTAGCTGCCGTCGTTTGCGTTCTCCGATGTACGCAGATCTCAGTCATTCAGTTTTGTAATCCTAACCGAAGGAAAATAGATATCTTGAAGCTCAATTAACTAACTGTTCACATAAGTAACCACGTTTTGTTTTGTCATTTTTTCTTGCTGAAATGCCACATTTAGATATATGTGTGATATCAAAAGACTGCACATAGAAACCTCAGTTGAGGCAGCCTTGGCTGTTTAGCATACTGTACTGTAATATCGCATTTTAGGCTGTACGAAATTGTAATAAAAGACATCCAATTAATCATTTAAAACTGGAGAAATACAGTTTCAAGATTGCACATTTAAAGTATCAACGTTGAGACAAACTAAATTGCGAGTTAGGATTTCGAGTTAGGATTTCGAGTTGGATTTTCGAGTTAGGATTTCGAGTTGGATTTTCGAGTAAGGATGTAGAGTCTTTTTGAAAGCACTAGGTGAAATTTAAAATAATGCAAACTGTTTTGATGCCTTTTGTTGGCAGTTTGGGACCACTAAACCACATATTACTTAGATGTCAATAAAACAGCCTGTGTGTGCAATGAGAAAAGTGAACAAAAGAAACCAATCTCGTCTTCTTTCTTCACGTCATTATCACTGCCATGTTCAAGGTCTTTCTTGAAGGGGGCTTGATGTTAAATCAATGACCATCTGTAAAAACACAGCTAATCTGAAGAATTTTTGCCACTACGAAGAATATTGGACCAGCAATATATGCTCAATCAGGGAACAAAGTTTTAGCTCCTGGCATAGGGATTACAATATTTTTTACTTTTTATTATTACTCTTGATCTGGGATCAGAATTGTCAATTCTGATGGTATTAGAAAATCAGTTATGTTGGGACAGAGATAATTTGCACCTCGTTACATTGACTCGCATAAATGGCCGAAAATGTTTCTTCTGCCTCTCTATATTTGGCACTTCCACCCGGCCCTGGATATATCATGTGCTTCTGACAACAAAATTCTAACCAGGTAACATTTCTGCGATCACATATAGGTTTTGTCTGGTGTATAATTCTCTTGAAATCAAACATTATTTTACGAAAGATTTTAATGGTTAAAATCCCGGCCGATTTGACACGCAAATGAAAAGACACTCGAAAGTTAATAAATAATTCATAACTAAGCATTCATTGAAGTGTCAGCTATTGTTTCCAACCCAAAATACAGTTACGAATGCAATACTAAGGTAGATTAAACGAGATTGCCCTTACCAATCTGCCGTCCTCGTTCTCCTCCATCTTGAAAAGACGTCAAGGCGATAACAAAGTACGTTGTGTAAAACCACTGAAAATTTATTAGAAACCCCGCCAAAAAAGTCCTTACTCAAAAATCCAACTGGAAAATCCAACTCCAAATCCAACTCGAAAACCAATTCCAAATCCTAACTCGGTAACTAGGCAACCTCTTCTGAAGTCGAAGAGAGGAAAAAATTTATTTTGGTGCCACACAGGAATTTTCGCCGTTTTTGCTGTATATTGCATGGATCACAGTCAGAAAGAACAACAGTAACAGAAGAGATTTCGCTTTCTCTCGCCTCTCACCTGTTGTCGCACCATTTCTTCAACCCGCTTAACTCCTGAAAATTCTTCCTACTCCTCGCTTTCTGTGCCAATTTTAGCACCTTTTATTTACCTTATGCATCCGTTAGTTTGTCTTGCAATGTCTAGGATAGCCAAAATATTTTTAAACGTCATCGCTTCTACATGCATTGCGTGCCGTTTAGTTCTCGTTGTGTTGGCCGCCCCTCGAAAGTAGCGACCCTTTGAAGAAGTCACTAAGAGAGAGACTCTGATCTCAAGCGCAATACAGATGGATCAGCCTGACTGTCGACTGTAACAACTTGATGAGTTATTTGTGATTTTATTTCGAACTCAACTGAATGTTTCTTAAAAAACTATGATTTATAAGCTGAATTTGCCTGGCAGCAGGGTAAAATAATATCGTTTATTATATGGTTAGTGTTTGTAATCGATATAACGCGTGCTCTGATTGGCTAGTTCTAGGGCATTATTTTCCCGTAATGTCCACGGGCCGATTTCGGGCCTGCAAAACCAAAGCAAAAAGCTATATAATAAACAACTTATTAACCTCGAACGTTCGGTCTTTACGGGAAAATCTCAAACCTCGCCCTTGCCGTATTAACCTCGCAATCGCTCGGTCAATACGGCAAGGTCTCTGTTTGAGATTTCCCCTTAAAGACCTCATGCTCGGTTAATAAGTAGTTGGTAATTAGTTACATTACGACCATGATACTTTCGTCCAACAGTACTAACATTTGAGACCTATTTTGTTTCTACAGTTTGCTTTGTTTATGTAGTTAGTTAGTAACATATATAGACAGACATTTTAATTCCATGTTACGGGTCTGCATTTGTCTAAAACGACTGTGAATTACCGTACAAACGTTTTTAAACCATCCGAAAGCAACGGTCACACGGAGGAATCCGAAAGTGACGTCCCCTTTTACCTGCTAAATCTGAAAGTAACGGCCCCGAAATTCTACGGTACTACGAAAGCGCGGAAAGAAAGTAAACACTCCTCACAAATGAAGAGCAAAAATGGTCAAATGATAAAATGCTTATTGATTGAGTGAGGTCGGGCCTGGCTGGAAAATATTTGGTTCTCGGTCAGGACGCACGGACCTCACTACGCGGTCCGTAGATAGATAGATAGATAGATAGATAGATAGATAGATAGATAGATAGATAGATAGATAGATAGATAGATAGATAGATAGATAGATAGATAGATAGATAGATAGATAGATAGATAGATAGATAGATAGATAGATAGATAGATAGATAGATAGATAGATAGATAGATAGATAGATAGATAGATAGATAGATAGATAGATAGATAGATAGATAGATAGATAGATAGATAGATAGATAGATAGATAGATAGATAGATAGATAGATAGATAGATAGATAGATAGATAGATAGATAGATAGATAGATAGATAGATAGATAACCTTTATTTTAAAACGATGAGTATTAAAGCTACATGAGCTTGTGGGGTCGTTTGCAATTAACTTATCGCTAAGCAACTAAAAACTAAAAACTAGGGGTATTTACAGAAAAAGCGTTTGAACTTAAGTCAGCGATATATACAATAAGAGATTGTTAGCATAAATTTTTAAGTATATATAAAGTCATCTTTTCTAAAATTACAAGTGGATCCAGACGTTATCTTAAAGCTGAATTCATTAAAATTAACTAGAGATTTAAGCTTTAGCCTGAGGTCACGATATGGAACATTTTTTGTCAGGGCACTACAGTTGTTGGTCACTGCATTCCACAGGACTGAGCCTCTGAACGCGACAGAGTCTTTCATGTAACGCGTGTTGAAGCGGGGAACAATTGAAGAAGCGCAGGTCCGGGTTGAATAATTTGTGGCCCGTTTCTTAGAAATCAGATCGATTAATGTGACAGGTAACCTATCGTGAAAAGCTTTATGAAAACAGATAAAAATGGCTGATTTATAATAAATAGACAGAGTGGGCCATTGGGCCCGTTGTAGGACATCAGCAGAAGCCATGTCTTTCGGCAAGTTAAAAATAAGCCTCGCAGCCCCGCAGTGAAGTCTTTCCAGGGACTGAAATAAGTCGGAGTTGCAGCAAGATCCCCATAGTATAAGACCATAGGTCACTGAGGGCAAAATGACCTTAAAATAGAGATCTTGACGAACGTTCCTAGGGAGAAATCTCGAGTTCTTAAGTAATCCTAGCCGGTTTTTTAGCAAATGATTTTTTGAGTTCCAGCATATGCGGAGTCCAGGTCAGTTTCTCATTAGCGGTCATTCCCAGTAATCGTGATTTCGATACCCATTCAATTGTAGAGTTTCCAATGAAGATCGGGGGAATATTAGCCGGGAGATTTCTTCTAGAGATTAGCATGGCCTCACTTTTACTTGGGTGGGGTGTTGATCTGTTAATGAGGCACCACTCGTTCAATTCACGGAGGGCAGAATTTAACTGGGCAATACTTTTTTCTGCCGTGTCACTCACGCAGTAAACCGTTGTGTCGTCGGCAAACATATAGACGGATCCGGAAGACACAGAGGACGGAAGATCGTTCGTGAAAAGAGTGAAAAGTGTTGGCCCCAAAACGGACCCTTGAGGAATTCCGAAAGAAATCGGTATCATCTCTGAAGTTGCTCCATTAACAGCTGTAAATTGCTGTCTTTCCTTTAAGTAACTTTTAAGCCAGTCCAGGAGTAGTCCCGATATGCCAGAGTCCCTTTCCAACTTCATTTCGAGAATGGTGTGCGACACACTGTCGAATGCCTTTTTAAAATCTATAAAGGCAACTGCTACCACTAAGCCTGCGTCTACCGCTTTTCTCCACGTTTCGGTAAGTTGTGTTAGTAGCAGTAGCAGTTCTGTCGAAAATCCTGCGCGGTATGCCCATTGTTTGTCCGTGACCAGATTATTAGCTTTATATACATGACGAACAATT
>NW_028301553.1:15625000-15632500 GCF_042242905.1 Orbicella faveolata
ATTTTACTGGCACCTGAACAAGTTTAAATACAATTTTAGAATATGGCCAACAGATAATTTTTTTAATATCATGTTAAATTTCCCAAGATGCTACCAGGTCATGCCTCATCTTTCCTGCCCTCCCCCACAGGGTCAGAAAATGCTTATTACCTACGCCTTTAGCAAAAAAAAAAAAAAAAAAAAAAAAACTGAGCCCAATGCTCACTTGATCACACGAACACAGGAAGTTAACAGCATTCCAGAGTTTCATTTCATAAAACCACTAGGGCCTCAGGATTTCAGCGCTGGTCACGCACACGTCAGTCAGATGAAAAGGCTCTCATTTTTTCCTTGTTAGTCTGTCCACAGACCTCCTATTTCGTCTCGAGCTCGTCGAGATCGCAAGCTTAGCAACATATTAACCCGGCGCGTGGGATATGAACGAGCCAAAACGCAACGGGGTTGGGCTGAGTAAACTGAGCAAATTCATGCGTCGCCCTCAGGATTGACCCTATTCCTTCTCGTTCTTAAGTGTTCCTTCCAACCAACGAGAAGAAAAGAACAGTAAGTAAGAAAGATACCAGTGAGATTCTACTGAGATAAACAATCGCCATAATACCAATAATAATCATTATATGCGTTGTTGTGTACAGATATTTACAACTTTATTGTCAATGAATATTTTACACAAGTAACCACGTGCAAAATAGCACCTTAACATTTATACATGATTTGATCTTTACAAATTTACTCGTATTACATACGAGTCGAACCCTGACTACTCGGCTGCTGATAGGCCATTTTCGATGAACTTGGCTTCGAGACTTGGGGGAATAAAACAAAACAATACACCTCGAGGTCGACGGATGAATAATTTTTTTTTCGTTTTATTCCCTCAAGCCTCGGGGCGAAGTTAGATTTTTAATGTATCAAAATTGACCTTTTACAACCACAAAAGAGGTCGCTCGTCCCTAGGCCCTCCTCCATCGTGCTTTGCACGCAAATTTTTCACGGATGTAACCTCGTAACCAGGCCTCTCTTGTCTGAAGCGGCTACTTTTTAAGACATCTATTCATGAAAATCATTATATCTTTAGATAAAGAACACTGATGAGCAATATCGCAATGACTTCATCTGTGTCTAGGCATTATTTATATAATGTTATGTGAATATGTAAGGAACACTGCTTTGTATATCAATGTTTTTGTTACCTTTAGCAGTATACTTATCTTATTGTTTGATATAAAGGATATACATTTTCCTGCTGGCTATTATTCAACCGGCGGCAAATTTTAGCGATTTGATTCTACACGAAGAATTTGCTCAGAGTTACGCGCTGACTGTATACGTATGTTAAACGTTATGCATTACAAAACTGAAAAGGAACCTAACACTCGATCATGAAATAAAACTAATTACTTCTTGCTGGTAACAATAAATCGTACAACCGACGTTTAGCAGCGCAACATAAGGAATTGTTTATCTCTTCACGGGTATTTGTAAACTCTTTAACTAGCTTAGGTCCTACCTAAATTAGAGCCTTTTATATGTTATGGATTTTTGACCTTGTCTTTAGTATTTCTCCGCACCTTTTGGCGCTTCCTCTGAAAACATTATTAGTTATTTTCACTACTATGAACACTCCATGATTCTTTTCCATTTCTCGCACATTCATTCTTCGTTGATCAGTCGTTGCATGGGCACCCTACTCCTGGTCGAGGAGATCTGGGCACGATGACTTGGCAGCTGAACATGAAAACGTGCGGGCGCACGACGCCTGCATCTCGCACAACAACAGGCAATGAGCACAAGGAAAAAGATAAACACGACGATAGGGCCGGCAATCACCAACGCCTTTATGTAACGCGGCTGTTTGTTGAACCAAGCGCTGAACCCTGCCAGAGAAATAAACGTCTGTTATCTCATAGCTGAATATTACCGGTGATCCCCCAAAATACACTTTACCCCTAGCTTCAGAAGGTCTTTGGAGACATGTTTTTGGTTTATAATCATGAAGTTAAGGTAACATGGACAGGAATACCAGAATGTCAGAAAATCATCGAAAGTGTGAAGAAGATAGCCTTCTTTTACTTCGTGCTGAATGTGGCTCTACAATCACGCGTGCCTCGCGTGTCTCGCGTGTCTCACGTGTCTTGTGCGTCTTGCGCGTCTTGCGCGTCTTGCGCGTCTTGCTCGTCTTGCGCGTCATGCGCGTCTTGCGTGTCCTCAGTTTCTCACACGCCACGTTCTATCCAGATTGCCACAAGTCGACCTTCGCTTATTCAACAAGCAGCTGCCCAAGAAGCTTCGGCAGGCATCATATGATGACCAGGAGCCATAATCGGGGACGGAGACCGTAAGTCTTGAGATCCGCGCGCACCTATGATATGGGACAATTTTTCTATTTTTAGAACAAATTGCGCCATCCTGACGTCATATATCCGCGCGGATCCACGCACATGTCGGGGGTTCTCGCGTGGATGTTGTCACGTTGCATGATCAAATAGTGAGAGTTGAGATATTCTCTTGCGCATCTTTCACAGCGATGGCAGGGAATAAGGCAGGGAATACGAACCAGGGCGCTTATATGTAGTTTTATGCTCTGAGCCAACGGAAAAGGTGGGTTTTTTAGGGTCGAAAACAAGACTTCAATCTCGCGCTGGGAATGAATAATAAGATCTGCTCGCGCTAGTTGTAAGCTTACGCGTATGTTTTTCCGTTTGTTCTGACTTAAGAATATAGCAAGAAAACTCTCTACTCTGGTATCGAGTTAATTTGTGAGTTTCTCAGACAATGGTTAATCATAACCAAAACCTGTTTGATGGTTTCTTATTGTTTCTGCTTGTTTGGTGAGTTTGCAAAAGTTTTCGAAGGGAAAGTCTGACGCGTACAATTAACTCATTTGCATAGTGCAGCTCGTGCACTTTCAAGTCCGAGTCGGTGTTTTCAATTGTCAACAAATCTTGACAAAGATTTCTTTCGTTATCTTTTCTGCTGAGTTGCTGCAACAGATTTCACGAACGCAAAAAAGGCTACTAACATCATGTGTGTTTCTTCAACATAAGCATAGTGAAGTTTTACACTAAGAAAATGAAAATAAACAAGAGTTTTGATATTTTAAACTCAATCAACAAAATCGAAATCGTTATTCAAAGTTGATTAAAGAAAGCGTCATCGTAACTTTGCTGATTATTTCTGCTTTATTCGCATATTTTCAGCTTAGCTTTTAATATGTTCTCAAACATTTATCAATCTTAAACATATTTAAAAACTATAGAGTTATTGTTTGAGTTCGATGTACGTTTTCACACGAAAGTGCGGCGGAAGTACAATTTGTCATGTTTACTGACTGTACAAAACACGCATCGGCGGGCGCTCTCATTCATCGACAACAGATAATCTACTGGATTTTTACACGAATAAAACTGAGCAGTATCTATGGACGTAAAGTTATTGGGCCTTGATGAAACATCAAGCATTGCTTATAATTCAGGCGAAACTCAAACTAGCATTTATTTTGTTTTACTTTTCGGTCGCGATAGACTGGCAAATTCTCGTAAGCGTTTGGCAAGAGGAGCTAGGAAACTATGAAGTCCTGAAGCTCTGCGATATCCAAATATATCGACCTTTTTTTGCTGTGTAATGGAAAAGTTGTTAATCTTCAGCATATGTGAAATTTAAAGTGGTGTAATAAACAGCTCATGTAAAAGAAGCATCCGTCGGAACACAACTTGGTCAGCGATATATATCTAAGCTTAAAGCGGAACATACCTAAATTCGACACTGTCTTACTTCACTCAAACTGGAGCAGCTTACGACGAAAATACTTAAGCAAAATTCCAACAGACGTAAACGCGTTGAGTTGTGGGCCAAAAACATAAAAAATTTCGGGAATTTCGGACGCCATTTGCCCCGCGCGACATCCGCAAAAATCCTCGCAGCATGTACGCGCGTGTGCCTCAGGCGATGGCGCAATTTGTTCTAAAAATAGAATTATTGTCCCATATCATGGGGACAGCCCCAATACTAGAAATGGCGCGCGCTTACGGTCTCCGTCCCCGATTATGGCTCCTGATTATGACTCAATACTTCTCTCACCTCGTTTAATACTTATCGCTGAATTGGTTCAAGAGGTTCCCAATATAAGACCTTATTACATGGCTAGCTCCGTGAGCGGGCAAGATGAATCAAATCCTGCGTTGTGATTGGCTACCCGAACGGGCAAGATGGAGCTGTCTTGCCCGCTCGGGACTATCCGCCCTGTCCCGCAAGAAAAATTTCCCCGAAAGCCATATAATAAATCCTTTATTGACCAAGCTTGTTCGGTCAAGATGGCTGGATATTGGCCTCGTTCTTTGTTTGCGAGTTTATGGACCTCGACTCCGTCTCGGTCCATAAACACGCAAAAAAAGAACTTGGCCAATATCCAGCCATCTTGACCTCACACTTGGTCAATAACCCATACATATAATGGAGTTACTTCTTACCGCAATGTTTGGTCGAAAGTGTAATTTTCCCATCAAGCAGAGTCACTGTGCGGCGACCCAGTTTCTGGGGCTCGAGGGCTGGTCCATCAGCTATTGCCAACAGCTAAAATGGACAGATAAAATGTTCCTGGAGTTTAGTAACTATAATCTTAGTCTGTCCACAGACGTTAACGTTTTTTGCTACGGATTATTTCTTTTTGAGCGCGGAGCGCGAGAGCGTTGGCGAAGCTGGACAACGTTTTCCTCAGGGCCACCCCCGGCGAACTCAAGACAAAATAGGGGATCGGCGGACAGACTACCTGACAATGATAACTTCAATTTGGTAATTTTACATGGTATAAAGAAATAAGCAACTGTAGAAAGTGGAATACAGAAGACGTTGAACAACTGAAGTTATTTTAACTTTTCCCAGCGATTTGTCGAATGCTTCCACTTTCTCCGTCTATTACAATTAATAACTAAATACGCTGAAACTTCATGGTAAGGCTAATTGTGATCCGTTCATTCCATTTCGGGAAGTATCTTTTCACTGTCTCTGGTGGCAAGGGCTTCCTACTTTACGAAAATTGTTAAGTACAAATTTGTTGCAGAGAAATGCTTTCGAATTTTCAATTTTCGTGGGTCCATGAAGAACATCAGGGGGCTTCTTCAACGCAATTGAAGCCGCAGAGAGAAAAAACAGAGAAGACAGGCTCCGTGTTAATATTTCTCACCTTAAAATGCAGCTTTTTTCCTTCCTTTTTCAAATCAACCTTGACTGAAATAGAGACTTTCATTTCTCCACGATCAGCCGCTGGGACGATTTCGATAATCTCACCATCTTTGAAGGTGTGTGTCCAATTGACAGAAAACCCAGACGCCTTGATGGTGACTGTGGCTGTTATGGGATCCTCGCACCTGTTGATTTTGAAAATTACTGTGGCGCGCTTCTCCGCGACTTCCAACTGGCATGTGATATTACTACAGAAATCACTCACTTCACACCGGCCGACAAGACGACTTGGTAGACTGACTTCAGGGCATTTTTCCTCGTCGTGCCCATCATCAGTGTATTCATACACATCTCTGTAATCGCGGCCTTCATCATCGACGTCAGCTGCAGAAAACGTCATAGATAATTATTACGGACTTAAAGTAACCGGCACGACGGCAAAGCCGAGGACAACCTCGATTAAAAAATGAATTTATATTTTACCCACGAATCTCGAGATACTCTAAAGTCATTTACTTTGTTTATCACTGTCAAAACTATCACGAAACTAAATCTGGTACACAGCGACAAATCTGAAATAGAAATTTAAAAAATTTAGCCGTTGGTTCACGTTCTCCAACTTACAACGCAGAATTTGCTCATTTCACGTTGTTGTTTTGCAGAAGACGGCTAAGAAATGTACTAAGACTTAATAACGCACGTGCGCAGCCAGGCTGCACTGTTGTTTGGCGACGTTTCCGTTGCCGTTGCCGTCGCGGTTTTCTTGAACTCCTTAATACGAATTAACTTAACATCGATCTTCAAGGTTCCAGGTTCGAAACCTTTCCACTGCCTCTGGATGCCTTTCCAGTATGGATGGATTTGTGTTCGGTGGTCCCGAATTCAACTTCGTCACGTCTTGTAACCTGCCTCCAGCTATAGCTGGGATTTTAAACAAGTTTCTGCTTTAATATTTACTTAGAAGGGCCACTGAGTAAAACTGCACTCTTTTTATAAGAATATCGAGGCTGAAATGTTCGAAATTTTAAGAACATTTTTAGAATAAACTCGAGGCTGAGATGTTGAAAAGAATTTGATTTTGTGTTGAAAATTTGTAACTACAATACAATTATATGCTCTTAACCAAACCGTGTAAAACTATTCCTTTCTCTAAACGGCAAAACTAACTAAACAGTGACAAAAAACAGAACAAGCCGTATGTTCGATACTAAAAACATTTCTGCAAGAAGCTATGTGCGTCCAATCAGGCTTAAATGCCTGCAGGCTGGCTCCAAAATTACTCTAACGCCATCCAGGAAAATACATTCGAAAACAGAAATGCCATACGCAGTAATCGATGAATATTCGCAAGAATATTTTCAGCCTAAAACCGGCAGAAAAAATAGGCAGCCTCGGCCAGAAAAACATTATTCTTTATAAAAGAAAGAGTATACTTAGACTTCAGTGAATATTTTGTTCACAAGTTTTTTTCAAAAGGATCGCTCTTTGCCATTTTCGAAACGTAATAACGACAAACAAACTTTTGCCGACTGTAAATTGTACAATTCAGTAAAACTCTAGAAATGTCAAAATTGTTACATGCATTGTAGAGACTACGAAATGAATGCTTGCTTTTCACTCGCAAATAATGACATCTATTGTATGAAATACACCTGTTTTTTTTTATCACCAAGTCTGTGAGTTTTGGGAATCTAGTTCAAGTCACGAATATGACGGGTTTATGTTAACTTGACTAACGTTAATACAGTTCATACTATTGTAGGTCAGATTATTTAAAATCATTTGGATAAAAACCTCATGAATAACCATAATATTTTGACATTAGATACTTCACTCACGATGGCTTGCGAAGCACAGTTCCATGCTATCACAAAATGAATGGCAAATAAATAACTCTTTGAGTTTTTGCTAGATATTATTCGTGGTGGAAAGAGAACCATTGAGCGAAACTAATGAAGTCTTGTGGCACATTTTTGCAATTAACTGGGCATTTGAAATGTGTGCTGCAAACCAAAATATTGGCAAAACATCATTTAAAATTTATCCACCTCGGCGTAATAGAATATTTCTTCGCCACCAACATCTGGCATAGTAAGTAACAGTATTCCTCAGTATTTGAGGCAAAAACAAGAACATAGAAGTCTATTCTTTGACTCTCGAGTCTTCCTTTGTGATAATACGGTCACTATTTCCGCCATCACCCTCTCGAGCTATTTGAATTACATTTGTTTTGAGCTAAGTGTTGTAAACTTCCAACACGCCCTCGCGGCGTGACAGAGCACAAATTTCAGAAGTAACAAATTTCGAACTCGATCTCAACTT
>NW_028301553.1:15637500-15640000 GCF_042242905.1 Orbicella faveolata
CAAACAACAATGACCGTGATCACTGGCAAGAACGGGAAAATTAGCGGGGGCACAGTTAGAATTTGAAAGAAAATTATCTTAGGTCACAGCGGTAGTTTTTTTTTCCAACACAAACCCAAGATGTTCTCACTTTCTTATTACTCTGTCCAAATGGGATAGCATATCAAAGGAATAGCATTTGTACCTCTGCAAATCGCTTCAGTTTTACAATTTCCGTTTATTAATTAAGTGACAATAAATTTACGTGAGAAAGTTTCGTCTCCGGATTTTGAGCAGTCACCAGGATGCAGTATTAAGTAATGTTGATTGAAGGTCAGGTGAATTCCTTTAGAATCTACGAGATAAAAAGAGACACTCGTGAAATAAGTGTTGGGATTAGACCTGGCTTGTTTATACCAGCGAAAGACGAATTCTTCTTACGGAACAGCAGGGCTCGGGTATACATACAGACGCTCTACTTTTCGTTTCACACAAGGCGAACGAAATTATTCATGATTATTAGAATTTTAAAGAACAAACGCGCACGCGAAATTTCCGCGCAAAATGAAAAGTACCCGTTTGCATGTAGGCAAGCAGTGTTTCAGTCTTCGTAATTCTATTCAATATTCAGCGTGGGGAATTGAAGTTAGAGATAACTTCGTGAAAATTCCGCGTCAGTAGCCGACCCAGAGGACCTTGAGGCAGGGGGAGGGGGTGGAGTGAAAGTGAAAGCCCCCCTCCTTTTTCTACTCCAACATGGGGAGAGGGAGGGGCGAAAAAACTATTCGACTTTAAACTTCAGGCGTAATGGAGAGGCAGGGGGAGATGTCTGGGTTCCTTCGCTGTATGTTGTGTTTATTGAAGGGGTTGTAGAACTCCCTTACCATACGGTGTTGATCATACAGGTCCCAAACGTTTCCTGCGGCATGGCCGACAGCAGCAGCAACCACAGCAGTAACAACCAGAAATGATTGACAAGACCAGGAGTAAAAACACCAGCAGCATTACTATGCGTTCAGCGGTGTTACGTGACTCCCACCAACGAATAAAATCTGTCGACAAAAGGACAGAGGCCTTAATAGGGGGTTACGGGGTATGGGATATTTAGGTAAAACAATTTATGGGATAAAGGATATTTGGGGGAAAAATTAAATGGGGCTGCGGGATATTTAGATCAGGTAAGTATAGGTAATCGTATGAATGCGAGTGCAATTAAGGATTGTGAGTGATATTTGAGTATTCTCTCAAAATTGCACCAGCCTTTAGGCGAGAAACTCAGACCCCTCCCCTCTTAATAAGACCTCAGGAAAAGCCCCCACCCCCCCCCCCCCCCACCTCAATGAATGGGACCTCAGGAAAAGACGTTTTTCCTCCATTTAATAATAATAATTAAAACTTGTATAGCGCAATTTTCTATGACGAACATGATCATGTTTCAACCTCCAGTGCTGACCCAAATTACGTGCGCCCGGACAAGAATTTTTATAAATTTAGGCGAAATATAACAAAAACAAGAGAGACTGGAGCTTAAAGATAAGCTAACATTCGTTTTCTCCTCACCGCAGTAGTCCGTGGAGATTGGCAGCTCTTGTTCTACAAGTTCTAACTTCAGAGGAAAGAAAGAAACTGGTCCAACTTTAGTTCCTCCTTCCAGGATTACCTTTAAATAACATGAAAATGACAAAAATATATATCATTGTGCCTACTTTCAGCTATGTCAACAGCGCGTATGAATGAAAAATAAGTGCTCGTAATGGAGGACGAAAACTTGAGACACTCAAGCTACGGGGTAGTTTTGATGCTTTGAAACAACACTCGGAAACCCTTGTTTTATTGTAGCCTTAACACTTAGAACTTTGTGCCTACTGGCACGTCAAACTGTTTCTTAGCAGTGAAGTCGCTAGGCAACGTGAGTGACTTCTTCTTACCATAGTTAAACTAAAAACTAATCAGGCTTGAACGGGATTCGAACCCAGTACATCTGACACACCAGTGCAGTGATTCATCAACTAGCAACTTAGCTTCACAGCAACTTTCGGAATATTCATGAGCACGAGAGTGAACTTGTGGTTGGAAAACTAGAAAGATCGGAAACCTGACGAGTGTTTTCGAGTGATTCGACCGATCGACTTATGTTCTCTTCCACCCTCCCCAATCCCCCATCCCCAAATTGCCCATATATAACCGCATTTGTGTCAATCGAACCTTTAAAGTTAACATGTCGTCATCCGGTTCAATCTTGACTTAAATAAACATGCCAGCCTTGGCGACGTTTTTGACCGCAATACCAAGTCCTGGAACAGCCAGTTCATCACCGGAAGTGAAAACGTGCGTCCAATCTATGTCTTCTCCTTTGACCTTCACATTGATACTCACGGTAACCGGCTCATCACACCTGGAGAAGAACATTTCTTTAGTTGTGATAGTAGTCGGTCAGAGTCACTAAAAGTAATTGTGGTGGGCGAGGGGGGGGGGGGGGGGGGGGATGGTTTACTAAAGGGAACGTGACAATAAGAGGGGA
>NW_028301553.1:15645000-15745000 GCF_042242905.1 Orbicella faveolata
CTTCTAAGCTCTCAGGAAGTGGCTTATTCAAAGTCTCTGGCAATACCAGGCTCAACAACCCCGCCGCAAATGAACACATTCCAAATATCATCATGGGTAAAGGGCGAGTGTAGATCCCCTAAAATGGATTCAAAAAGTTGTTAAATAATTTATAGACAATATTAAATCTAACAAAATCAATGCAAAAATTAAATGTTTGTTCATCAAGTTTCCTTTACAATCTTCTTTCAGCAGTCTTTATCTTTTTTTTTGTTTCTTAAATATTTACATTTTTATAGTTAGACTGGCTCGCAGATAGCTTGTGCTAGTCTAAGCCGGCCAGTCTATCAAGATCTAATTACAAAGATTTATATTCATAATTAGAAAACAGCCCTAAGAAAATATGCACAATGATTGGTTAAAAATCATGTTTCTATTAAAGAATTAAATTATGAGCTCGAGATTTCTGTCGCGCGAGTCAACTATCACGCATAGAATCAACAGCGAATAATCTAATTGTTTAAGTATAAATCTACTAGTCGTTCAAAACTTTATCTAAAACTTCTTTATAGACACTTTGAAAACACCAAGAAGCGGCCGTCATTTTGTTAACAAGGGCACACTGATATGCTACTCACTATATATCACAGAATAGACAGTGAGTAGCGTAGCAAATCAGAGAACAGCATTTGTGATAACGCTGGTAGATTTATACTAAAACTCGACAGAAACACGGAGAACATGTTTTCTACTTCTTTTACAAAACACCGCGACAAAAATAAGGGAAATGCCCCTGCGAAATAAATTCCCAGTAGTCTGGGAATTCCTAGGAATTCCTAGGAATTCTTAGGAATTCCTAGGAATTCTTAGGAATTCCTAGGAATTCTTAGGAATTCCAAGTTATTCCAAGACATGCAAATTATGCTTTATCCAAGATCTTGGAATTTCTGGGAATATTTGGGAATAGTGGAAGTATGACTGGGAATTATTGGGAATTCCTAGGAATTCCAAGTTATTCCAAGCCATGCAAATTATGCTTAATCCAAGACCTTGGAATTTCTGGGAATATTTGGGAATAGTGAAAAGTATGACTGGGAATTTTTGGGAACAGCTAAAACACATGAAATATTGTGTTTGAAATTTCTATAAATTTCCCAAAATGTCAAAATTAAAGATGAACCCAGTGCATGAATCAGTTTCTGTGAATTAGTAAAAATCAACAGGATCATTTCCCTGGAGTTCCATACCTTTTTATTGTTGTTAAGCTCCAAGGTAATTATTTCCAAACAAATGTTACTACATTAATTCCAGTTTAAGTCTGACAACTCAACATAAAACTATAGCACTCATAACATTGCTTCTTAGATCCAACCTGATTTGTTAGTGTATATGTGCCTGTATGGACCCTTAAATCAAACACCCAGAGTTTAACTGATAGAAAAATGGATGCTCTCAGATCTGATAAATAGATTAGGCAAAAGATTCCTGTCAGCATAAATGTATATATATTACTTACAATTTCAATAAAACCAAAAGTATATATATGCATGTATATATTTAATATAATTGTAGATTCACACACATACCCATCACAGCCCACTGTTGAACAATTTTTGACTTGATCCTTTATGACTTTAGGAAAAAGAGGAAGGCATCTCTAACAGATGTCAGAAATGAAAAGCTCACAGTTTCCACACACTTGCTGTAAATTTGCAAAACTGTACTGTGACATTCTCTGGACAAATTACCCGTAGTTTCATTAAAACAAGGATATCTTTAGCAGCCTCTCATTGTCATACAATGTCTTTAAATTACGGCCAGAATAGCCATACAGGCATATTCTTTGGCAGAAAATGTTCTTTTCTTGTGAACAATTAGTTTCACTTTCATCAGGGGAGTCCAGTGAATGGCCGTCAGTGTCAGAGTTCTCAATTTCTTCAGAGGAGTCAGAACTAGAAACTTCAACATCATTATCTGAATCACTGTCTGTGGACAAATCTGAGTTGTTGTGTGTATTACATCAATTGGTATTTCTGTGGTCTTTTCAGGTACAGTGTATAGGCAACTCAATTTCATCAAATGCTTCTGTGAAGCTTCAATTCTTGCATAAAGGTTGACTCCATAGTCCATCAAAGTCATCCACAACATTTCTGTCAACAGCCATCTCACTCAGGCGAGCCGAAAACTCTGAGGTATTCTGTTCATGGTGCTGGAAATGATCTCCAGGAAAAAGTAATGCAAGAGAGGGAGATGACATCAACTGGTCAAATCTTGTAGATTTTGGTATGGGTATAGTGGGATCATCAATATGTTTCTTGTATTTCCTTGTCCTCGCGGTCACTTTAATTTATGACACAACAAAATCAAAAGAATAAAAAGATTATGAGTCAGTGGGAAACAAATAAATAACTGACATAAATAAATGACAAATAAAAAAAACCTACATCTTGATGTATTGAAAAGACTATAGATCTCATATAATGTTAATCCTTATAAATAATTCAAAGGAAAAATGATAAGCATTGCAAATTTCTACTTGCTGCATTGTGCTGACTGGGTGTTGAAACACGTGGGCTCTCAAAATAGATTTGGTGGACTTACAACAAGCTTAAGCTTATGTTGCAGAATTTATCTCGTTTTCTCAGGTCGATCTGAAACCTTTTAGGTGAATTTCGGCTTTTGGGGTTTTCAAAGAGCACACAATGCATTGCTTAGTTTGATTTATTTAGAATTATAGCTTATCATAACAGAAAATCCCTATAAAATTGGATTCCATACCTTTGCAGTGAACTTGATTTAAGTGCCTCACGATCCTTTGTTATCTTGACAACCGTCGGGAACAGATCAACTAGTTAAAGTACGTTCCAGTTTCCTCGATTTCTTCGTAAAAAGTTTGTGTAGTTTTTTCCTTTTGAAGCCAGACCCATCTTTCAAAAGACCACCAACACAGCGTGGAAAGGGAAGCAGAGTTACTATCGAAAGCGACTGGTCTGGCAACCTTGTTGCCAGTCTCTCTCTCCTTCTTCTCCAGTTTCCATTCTCTCCTCAACTGATCAACTGAACCAATCACAGCACGCGAATTTTCACGTGACTATCCTCGTGACTGAGCGTGACAAAGATCGCGTTAGTCATTCTCTTTTGGCGCCCATCTTTGAATTCAGCGTTAACGGTTGATCGCTCGTGCATATTAGTAGATTTCACTTCCAAAATTATATCAAAATGTTTTTTTCTGCGGTCCTGTGACTAGAAGAAAACAGCGTGAGTGTCATTAATGAGAAACATGTTATTCTTGGCGAAGATTTGGAGCTAAAAGAAAGTCTTACTGTGGATGTTTCAACAGGGAAAAATTCAAAGGGCAGATTAGCTGTACACAAAATTATTTGGTGAGTAATCAAATTCAAGTAACCCTATATTATACAAAGTAACTTCTTTTATTTAGACAAAAGTTTTTGAATGAACTTTGTCATCACGAATCATACACAAGTGGGTCACTCAGTCATGGCATGAAATGAATTCTGGCTAAAGCAAGGTTGAAACAATTTAGGTTGCCCAGAGGGCATGCCTAAACAATTTGATTTGCGAATAACAAGTCGTTTCTCTCGCCACACTTGTTCAAACGAAACAAATATAGCAGTTCTCGCTGATCCTAGTCAAAGTTCTTGACAAAAACTCCAACGAGGCAGCCACAGTCTGCATGAGTTTGATATGTCTCCTGTGTGTTTCAGCCTGACTGTATGGCAATCCGTGTTGATCTTCAATTTTGTCCATCCGTATATTCTTTTGCGTTTACTTTATTATTTCAATGTTCCTTTAATGTTTTAAGTGTCTTTTTTAATATTTCTTATGTCTAAATTTGGCTAAAAACCGTGATATATATCCTCCCATTCGAGAGTTGTTGATACACTTATAGAAGAAGGAAAACCTTGATTTAGTCTACTGTAAGCTCAAGATTTATGTAACATATTTTTCAATAGTGTACAAGCACCTTCACAATTATCAAGTCTTCTCTTTTAACATTTCAACCAGCTTACAGTCAGGCCTTAATTAGCTGCATGTATTAAACTGTGAGCACATAGATATTTGGATCTTAGTCTTACAGTACCTCATATATATCGCAGTGTAATGTATTTTTTTAAATTTTGTTTTAGGTGTCATACAACAAAGATGAAGATGAAGAGGCTAGCTGCAGAATCAACAGAAATAACTGAACAGCAGCTAAGTTTGCCCAAACTCAGCCTTTTTTTAATTTTAAGGAATGTCTCAGTTTTGTTCTTATCATTGATTCCTTACAATCCTGAAAATCCAGATATGTTCCACACAATAACAATAATTTAAGGTTAAATTTTGTGTATGGAAAATTGTTGGATTTGTAAACTAAAAAAGTAAATTATCTGAAAAAGTTCTCTTTTTATCAAACATGTAAAAGTTTGACCTTCATATGTGTTTTCAGTTTTACTTTTGATTCTTGATGTAATGAAAAAGAAACAGGATGATTATTCTTATGTTTAAATTCATGAGAGCCAATGTAATAAACCATTCATTTAAAACCTGTTTGATGTGATATCAGTGACTTTATTTGTTATTTTAATGCTAGGCATTTATCATCAAAATTTTGTCTGGCCTACAAATGATACAAAATTCCCAGTTTTTCTCAGATTTTCCCAAAAACCCCAACCTATTCTCAAAAAATCCTACAAATTCCAAGTTATTCTCAGAAATTCCTAGGAATTTTTGGGAATTTTAAGGAATTTTCAAGGTGAGTATATTTCAGTTGGTATTCCTAGGAATTCCTAGGAATTCCAAGTCAGCTCTATGTAAACTTGGAATTCCGAGTCCGAATTACCGTGAAAATTCACACCTTAGATTCCTAGGAATTCCTAGGAATTTTTTCCTAGGAATTCTTAGGAAATTCCTAGGAATTCCTAGGAATTCTTAAAGTCATCTCACAAGGGCAATTTGTTTATTTTGATCATTAAAATTTAAATTCTCTTTGCTTGCGCCATCATTACGTCAAACTCTCGATTTCTATGTGTGATAGTTGACTCGGGCTGTGTCCTCATCAACTATCATGCGATAGAAATCTCAAGCTCATAATCTAATTGTTTAACAGAAACACTCGTGAAAGTTTAGTAGAACTCAAAAAAGCTGTGGAAACACTTGCCTACGGCTCATGTTCCCACAGCATTTCTTGTTCTCCCAAACTTCCACTTGTGTTTCTATAACTCGGTAGAAAAACAGTACATATTGCTATTTCTTAAAAAGATTACAATAGAAAATTAGGAAAAAGTAAATAAAATAGACAGGTGGGAAAAGAATGAAGTTTAACTTTCAGGGAGACCTAACTGTTTACCATGGTCAGTTTAATAATAACCTTTTTAACAGTAACGACCCATGCATTTTTAAAGTCATGAACTAGCTGGGCACTAGCACAGGAGTGATCAAAATCTAATTTATCATCCAAATACTGATACATTATCCAGCAAACAGCTGACACAAGAATAAAGAAAATCATCAGCTAAGTAATATTATGGTCATGCATGATTAAATTCTTAGAACTGACAATAAAAGAATAGTATGGCAATCGGTTAGGGGAATTCCAATTTTGACAAAGACTGGTGAATATTATACATGGAAGCTGAAGATAAGGTTTAACTTACCAAGAAAACCACAAAAGGGGAACAAATCCCCCCAAGTCTAGATGCCATGGAGCACACACCCATTCCAACATTTCTATAATGAAAGTAAAGTATTAGCCTAAAGTAAACACTTAACAGCAATGGACTATCCATTTAAGACATTATTTCCCAATATAAAATTTGAGGTAAGATTCCCTACAATCATTTGTACTGGAAGTTACTCACTTAACAGAAAGGCTAACATTTAAATTTGTATTTCCAGAAAATATCCATACCTACTCCACAGAAGGGATATTTTCTAAGAACTCCCCCCCCCCCCCCCTTCCAACCCCTCTGGAAATTCCAAATTTATTAAGCTTCATATTTCTTTAAACGTTTTGGTCTTACAGAAACCCCCAGGAATTCCAATCCCTTCTGTAGGGGAGTATGGTTATTTTCTGCAACTGAAGTACATGTAATATTTATAGCAAAATAGGCTACTATTAAAAGCAATAAATTTGTCTGCATATTACCTTACTACTGTAGGGAGAAGTTCCGCTGAATAAATATAAATGACAGCAAACGAAGCAGAGATTCCAAACTTGCCAATCATAGCAAACACAGTTGTCAACACCCTGTAGACAGGTTTAGTACCTAAAGGACAATCCAGTGAAAAAAGTTAAATAATACAAGCTGTACTTTTTCATAACAAACATGATGAAATGATGATGATGACGACCCCAAAGGCAGTCATGACCACAGTGATTGTAATGATAATGGTGATATTACACACCTGTTTGAAAAAATAAACAAACCAAGCATGCTGCTCCTCCTATCATCATGTAATAACACAAGCTTCGACGGCGTCCCACCCTGAAAAGAGAAGTTTTTTTCATCCATTTAATATTTATTTACTTTAATTAATTACAAATTTGGTAAAATTGGTAACATTTAATTGTCTGGTGCAGGGTAAGAGTGACATTTTCAGGAAGTTGCTCCCCTCCCCTCCCTTCACTGGGCATATAGACATGTAAATCAAGTTTTTAAGACTCAATTTTGTATCCAGATCACCACAAGCTCTGAAATACTGGTGTAAAGGTTTGTTGTTAAAAAAAACCTCAGATCCAATCCATCGCAATAATAATTATACTGTATGATCTCATCTAGTAACAACATGGCACAGAGACAAAGCATGAATTCTGTAACAGAGTTGTTGCTTGAAAAGGGTAAATAAAGGTTTTGTCATTAAATCCATCCTTACCAATTAATGAGACAAACACTCGTTAAGTATGCAGGGACCTCCATAAGGCTTGACAAGAAAAAGTTCTTATAAATGTCGCCACCCAGATGCTTGGTGTTGAGAGATAAGCCATAGTACACCAGCGTGTTCACAAACCTAAAATCATAACGCACAAATACTGTGAAATACTTTTTATAAGATTCTTAAACAGGATTAAGTTATAAACACTGTTGTGTAACTTGAGATGGACAAAATGTCTTGCAGCTCAGCAAGTGGGAACAAAGCCACATGTTAGCACCAGAGGGATCAATGGGCACTCAAGGAGTCCTCTTGATGATGTCAAATTTTGTAACTTAAGTGAAAAGTGGAGTCACTCGGAGTAGAGTCACTCTTCTCTGCTTGGTACAGAGGAACTCAGAGTCCATGATATTTGACAATTAGACCCCTAGCCCGCAAGGGCTAAGGGTCAATAGCCCATGAGGTGAAGCCGAATGGGCTATTGACCTGTGACCCTTGAGGGCAAAGGGTCTAATTGTTTTAGTATCACCCAACTATTTGGACAGAAAAGGTAATAATATAGTTAGCAAATGCAAATTGAAGAAATATTTATTTGGGAATAAAATGAAAGAAAGCGTTCAATTGCGCCAATTTCGCTACTCGAGGACTATTACTAATAGTCCCCTAGTAGCGTAGCCAATTAAAATGCAGGATTTGCATTAGTCCACTAATTGGGTAATACTAATATGGATTATTACCCAGAACTTACTAAGTGCAGGACAGAATGTACATAAGAATGATTCAATCAAAACCTGGAACTTTACATTCGATATTACTGGTAAACAGTTGTAAATTATGTTATTGCAAGCATTTATTCAGAAAATGTTATTAAAAACTCACCATAAGTAGAACAGAACTATTGTAATTTTAGCAATCTTTAAATTAGACAGCAGATCCAGACAGCCATATCGGTTTCCAACAACAGACAATGGACGACTAACTTGAAGCAGAATCTTAGGAACAGCTATGCCATTTTTTCTCGCTATACTACATAGGATATCTTCAGCTTCAGCTAGACGACCACGAATTACAAGCCACCGAGCTGACTCGGGAACAATTCTGTGTAAGAAAGGATAAAAATTAATGTGAATCTTGAATGTGTAGTTGAATCTCACCAAATGATTGCCCTGTTTGCCACTGAGGGTTTCAATGTCTTTCATTAACCCCCCCCCCCCCCTCACCCACCCCTTGTTGCAGTCTTGAGATTTCCTGAAGGGGGTTTAAAAAGTTATATTTGAGGGGGCTGCTACATAGACATTGTTTTAATATCTTTGAATATTTTTTAAGTGTTTGCAAGAGTAAGGGGTAAGAAAGTTTTAATTCTGCACACAAGAGTATCACATCAGCACTTTTATCTTTTAGGGGGGTAAAGTTTGACTCTTAGGAGAGGGGGTGTGGACATAAAAAGAATGGCCCTCAACCTCCTTTGAAGGCCCTGCTTAATTGCTGACAATTATAAACTGTCCTAAAATTGAATGAAAAAGGGAAAAACTAAATTCAACTCACCTAAAAAACAATATAAAAACACAAAATGGTAAAGAAAGCAGAACAGATAACGTCCTCCAGTCACGAACAAGATATGCTACAATGGGAAGAATCAATAGTCCTGTTGTAAAAAAGCATTGTGCCATTGTTCCAGCAAATCCCCTGTACGAAGGACCTATCAATTCAGTTGCCAGCACAAATGCTGATAATATTTCACCACCAATACAAAATCCAGTCAGAAATCGGAGTAAAGCATATATTCTGTAGGTCGGAGCAAATGAACTTGCAAAGCCAAATATAACAAGCCCTGTAAATGAAATGTACCAAATCTTTCTCCTTCCATATTTGTCTGCTAATGCTCCAAAAATTAGAGCTCCACACAAAGTCCCAGCCATAAGGATTGATTGAACCAAGTCAGCTTTGTAAGCATTTTCACAAACAAGATTCCACTGAAAACGAAAACAAAAATATACTTCAAAATAATACATTAAATTATTTGCTAATGCATGCATTAACTCTTTATAAACATATCTCTAGGCCAGCTGTTATCCAGAAATATGCATTTAAAGAAAATTTTTGAGATGAAAAGATATCTTCTTTGTGTAAATGATAACTGCGACAAGCAATCATGCAAGTATTGCATGAGAAACTGGACCGAAGAGGGACCTCAAGTATTTGCAACATGGAGGCGTGAAACAACAGTGCTCAGTGACAGTTACCACGCCTTGAACAGCTCAGGAAAATTAATACCTGCAAAACCCAAGTCAATTTTTTCAACCCTCTTTCTGCCAAGAAAAGATGTGTTACACAATTATATAGCAGAGAAGTAAATCTTATATGCTTACCCCTTTGAAACATGCCTTCAGTAAAACATGACCCACCAAAGGAATTAGCTACACTGTACCCACAAAAGGAAATCAACAATTTCAAACCTAAAAATCTTACTTGCATACTTAATAATGACCTCTATTGGCTAATCCGTAAAAACTTAAATCTTAATTTAAGATTGTCCATCTTACCTCAGCACCAGAATAAAAGCTGACGTAAGTTGTCAGCTATTGTTCTGGTGCTGAGGTTAAGACGAAAAATCTTAAATTTAGATTCTAGTTTTTACGGAGTAGACAGGGGCTCAAAGCTGAGCAATCAAATATCAGATTAAATGACTGTATTAAAAAAGTGAACTACTGTTCTGATCTTATGCTATGAATAAAATATTGTAAATTAAAATCATATTGCTTTTAATCCCTTCCACCAAATTTATAAAAAACAGAATAAAACCTAAAAAACATGCAAAATTGAAAACAACTTGCAGGTCGCATTTGAGATTAAATTGTATAGAATAAATTATTGTAGACGTCGTTATAACATTGGTTAACAAATAAAAGCTGACAAACGCACAATGTACATGTAAACTTATCAGAGGGAGAATTTTAGCGGGGCAAAAACATAACTTAGCAACAAGAAATAGCGATGATAACCTTAAACGAATGGAAATGAAAAGTATGTATAATATCATGAATGCTGAAGTTAAAGGGAAATGACAAGGCTGTAACTTTCTTTTAAGTAAAAGGAATCGATTTAAAATTAGTGAATCATATATGGCAACTATTATTTGCCATGCATAAATTTGATTTTCAACAAGGGCTGCGCTATTAAATATTCTCGATTCATAAATTTTAAAGAAAACAGGCTGACTCACCTCTGTAACGATTGAAGTAAATTTCGAAGTATACTGCATGTCCAAACAGTGTGATTTATTCTTCGGGCATGTTTCGTTCGAGGAAGAATTTACACACACCCAACTTGGCTCCGCGCCAACGAAAACTTGTAAAAGAAGCTGAAATGCAGCGGGAATAAGCGACAAGTTTAGCAAAGCATACAATCTCCTTTGATGAGGTCCAAATTCACCAATTATCCGTAAGACGTGGTCGAATTCCATTTCTCTGCTCTAGAGAAGTTTTCCTATCTGTCTGCGTCCTTTGTTTTCCTTTTGAAGTTACTACAGAACTGATTTTCGTCGGTCATTTCACGAAATGCATGCGAATTAACCGTAGAATAATTTTCCGGACGGTTTGCGCTTGGCGGCAACTTCGCGCCAATTAACGCTTTTCACCACTTTAGAGCTAAGTACAATTTAACCACATTATCATGAAGATTCTCTTTCTTTCTTGAGATCCATGATGGAAACCATTTCCATCATTTGCTCGCTTGATCTTTTGTTTTACAGGAAGTCAAATTAATAGATGACGAGCCCGGCGCGAACAGGTGTAACGCTGCGTAACCGGGCCGTTTGAATTAAGGCTTGGAAACCAAGCGATCCTTTGAGCAAGGTTGCCCTATTTTCCACAAACTTTGCCAAGGTGTTGATTTCATATTTGCCCTATCATATTACCCTATTTTCCGCAAACCTCGCCAGGTTTTTGTATGTAGAGGAAGAGGGAGGAAGGTATCTAAGACCATCTAGATCACATTTCAGGGCCATGTTGTAATCATTCAGCCACGTTCATTGCATAGTAGCCACACCCCCCCCCCCCCCTCCTCCACCCAGTACGAGCAGCAGTCAAAACATTATTGTCCTACCAAAATGTCACAAAAGGTTTCATGTTCTTCATTTGTTACGGTCTGTTAATGGTTTCTGTCTTTTACGATTCCTTTTACGTAAAAATCTGATGCATGAATCTCTCTCTTTAGTGTTTGAGATACTACTTAACCCATTGACACCTAGAGCTTCTTTGCAAAAGTACATTTTTTGGAGATTTTCAGCATCGATACAAGCCAAATTAGCTCCAATCTACTCAGAAAGGCATTTGCAACATAATAGCATGCCTTTCTTTCCTGGGGGGTACTCCCTTATATGAGCTACCGGTATATAGGTATGTCTGGCCTAAAAAAGTATGGTTTTTCATCCGTTTTGGTCATAAATAGGGGATCAATTTTAGCTGATTTCGGCCATTTTGGTCATAAATAGGGTATGATTTTTGTTTTCTAGTCTTAAATTGGGTATGTTTTTTTTAGAAGCTACTTTTTCATCATCAATAAGATCATCAACATAAGCCCTTCATAAACTATGTTAGGGCGACTGCGCTAGCCGTAACGGTCATAAATAGGAAATTCAAATTTTTAGTCAGGTCATAAATAGGGTGAGGAAAATCGTTGATTTTGGTCAAAAATAGGGTAAAGGGGTTTGGGGAAGAGGGCCGCACAACCCCACCCAATTTTAATGGAAGTAACCCCTCCCCAGGGGGTTTTATGACATTTTTGCTTGGGCATACGCAGAAATAAAAATTTTGAGAGTGACCCAAGGCCTTTAGTTTTTTTCGTTCTGTTTTTTTTTCGACATTCCTTTTTCTCCTTTTCTTATCTTTTTGCTGCAGTGATTGACCTTCTTCTAGGCTTGCTTCCAGTTCAAGAATTACACAGAAAGCATCACCCAGATGGGCAATTCTTACCGTGGAGTGGCCCAGTGTAGTTGAGGGAAATTTTGCTTCGAGATCTTCAGTCAAATTTCTTAGCATTTTTGAAAATATAACAATCTCATTTGACCCAATCACTCTGATCTGGGTATCACTGGAGAGATCTTTTCCTCCTACAGAACTTGAGTGTAAGTGATGCCAATTTTGGTGAAAGGTGGTGATGTCAGAAGTGGAACAAAGGCCAACACTTGTCACAACCGGTTACGGCAGACACAGGTGTCAATAAAAAAATTTGGCTTGTGAAACTCCACTTCCCATTTGGGAATTCTGATGAACTTCCCTGGAAGGGGAATTGATATACCATCTTTGAATTTCTGTTTAGTATACTTGAATTGTATCAACAAATTGACTGCCAACCACATATAACAGTCATATATTAAAACATTTATTTGTTAGTAACTGCTCAAGGAAAGTCTGGTGTAACAACAGAATAACAATTTTATTACTACAGTAATTTTAATTAAAACTATTTGATCAACTTTCCATGTCAAGAAAAATAATGACAAACTATTTCTGTTTAGAACTAGATGGTACTAACCAATTATTGGTAATCAGAGTAGGAGTTAGTTACATATTTGGAGATGAATCCTAGAGTGCTCAAAAAAGGGAACCTTTCAGAACTTCAAGCCTTGTGTAATTCAGGTTTACTATATGACTTGTGTTTGTAGTTGATATAACGTGCACACTGATTGGCTAATTCTAGGGCACTATTCAACCGTAATGGCCATGGGCCAATAACGGGCATGCAAAAGGAAAGCAAAAAGCCATATAATAGATAACTCATTAACCTCAAACATTCAGTCTTAACAGAATTCAAACCTCTGCCTTGCTGTACCCAAGGTCAATACGGCAAGGCCGAGGTTTGAAATTTTCCCATCAAGACCTCACTCTTAGTTAATAAATAGTTAATATGCAGAGAAGGGGAGCAGCACCCCTAGAACCCTCTCCTAGATCAAGCACTGATACTGTTACAATTATGGATGAAATTTTAAATGTACATCAATGTTGTGTTATTAAAACTACATATCCTCTTTCTAAATGGTGTAAAGGTTTCACAGGCACAGGCACAGGCACAGGCACAGATTTTGCAGAAATCTTCTCATCTCAAACTGACCAGTTTAAATTTTGTCATGTTCTCAGGGTGAGTGTCAGATTTTACCATCCATCACCCCTTACAATCTCACACAGACCAATAATTAAGAAACTGGAGAACCACTTCTTGTCTCCTCATCCTAATTCTTTAACTACCTGTTTTAACACAAACATGAACTGTAAGAACAGAAGGTCATGTACAATCACTCTTGGTATTTCTACATGTGCCAGATCATACTGACAGCCTTGCAGATACCAACATCAGCATAATTAAAATAGCAGAGGCCAATGAATTGTAATATCGACACAGCCAACCAGATACCCTTGGAAACTTTCGGCATTGTTGAGCCATGTATGTAGTCTGTTAGCACCTGACCAACACCCCTGAGAAGTGAAATGGAAAAAGAAATTGTAGTCTGTATAGGCATGGTCGTCTTGCTATACACTGGTCAAAAACACCAGGAAAACCAAAAAAGACAGCCCACAGTCAGTCAACATTCAGCTGACTACAGGCCAACAGGCAACTAACAGTATCTCCTGGAAGCTGTTCTCCTGGAAGCTGTTTTACCAACAAACATAATACTGTTGGAGATAACTTACCAGTGGTTGTGCAAAGGAATAACAACAGCAAGAGCCCAGTCTACTGCAGCTGATGGGTAAATGATTCCTGCAGGAATCAAAGTCAGAAGGGCAACACTAACATAACGTTCTCCTTTCCAATGAGTGGATGGCTGAGAAGGGGACAGTTCTACAAAGTAAAACACATAATCTCCTCAATGTTACTGACAAATAAATAAAATAAATAAATAGGAATTTGCAATGGCACATCACATGGAGAGATCCTTCGTCCACTGCTTCCAGATCAAATTGGAATTTAGAAGTGTTGGTTCTAATGGAGGGAGGAAAACTGGAGAACTCAGAAAAAAAACCGTTGGAACAAGGCGAGAACCAATTACAAACTGAACCCAATTATGATGCTGGGTCCAGGAGTTCAACCTGAGCCACACTGGTGGGAGGTGAGCGCTCTCACCACTGCGTCATTCCTGCTCCCAGAGATGAGGAGTAGGGCCGAGCCAGTATGAGGCAAGCCGAGGCACTTGTCTCAGTCATTTTTTGGTTTTTGTTGTTTTATTTTTGGAGGGGGATGTGTAAAAAATGCTAAATACGTCGGAAAAGAATTTAACCATGGACAGTCGTGTAATTTTTTTCTGGCTATGGCCCTGTAAATAGTTACAGGTTAGCCCATCCCAGGTCCAGCAAGCTGGAAAACACATTTTGGTCTCACCTTACAAACGATGGTGCCATATTTTCTGACTGATAAAGAAAAGATGGAGAGTCCCGTCGAATACTATGACTACATAATCTTACAATAATTCTGTTCTGTCTCTTACCAAGCTCAGCCTTGTGATTTGCCGAAGAATGGACAGTCTTTTTCAGAACCACTAAAAGGAAGAAATGTTATTAACAATTTATTACATAAGTCTCCTCAAAGGGTTTAATTCCATGATCTTGTTGGTCTAAAGAAAACTTTAATATAAGCTTACCACTTTGAACCCTTGGAGTGCAAGAAACGGTCGATGACGCGAGAACAGGCCTTCCAAGCGAACACACTGTAAATAAGCAATTACAATAGTAAAATACAAGTTCGAATTCATGTTTTCCGGCAAAAGAAAGAAGTGTTCCTACCTAGTCGGCCACTGTTTCTAATGCAAAGACGAGAGTACAAAATAGCCGCCATCTTGATTCTTTGCAGTCCCAGCCTTCCTTTACGTAACGCGTGCGGCTTTGCACGCATCAAAGCACCAAAAGACTTATGGGTAATACGGACTTGAAATTTTTTCGCTTTTTTAATCATTATTTACAGAAGATAAAAAAAGTATAAAACATATTCCAGACCTTAAATGTTTCTATCATTTTTCTTTGCTACATAACTTTTGATTTTCCGGTAAACTTTTTCCAATTTTCCAGAGAAATACCCTCAATCCCACAATACCTTGAGGTAGTTCTGCAAGATGGCGGCTCTTCTAAGGTACATGACGACTGCGAGTAAAGGTTACATCGATTTTCTGTGACTAATTATGCTAAAAGCCTTTTCTAAATTACACAGGAACTCTGCAAGGATCTCATCAGTGTTAGCTAAAGGATGTTTTCGGCCATCGTGCTTGTTAACGCGAAGGTAATTTCTGATCTGTGCCACCTTGCACGTCTTCGTTCTGCAAACTACAGCTTTTGTTTTTCAGGGAATCTGTTTAGCAAACTTGTCTTTCTTTGAATTTTCAGTATTCCGATTACTACTACGTCGTTGGCTCGCAAGCAGGAAGATTTTTGGACTAAAAATACCCGTCTTAATAGACCAATGTCTCCTCATTTGACAATTTATAGGTAAGCTTAAATTGAAAATTTTGACTTACTATGGTAATTGGTAACATTTAATAAAAGGATTATGCAATTTCCAGCCTTGAAGGATATGTTGTTTTGGAGTTAAGGGAGGGGGTAAAAAGCCTAAAATGTAGTTATTTTTGTATGATTATTTTTTGAACAAGCTGTGAGGCCACAAAATAGAAGCTTATAATATGCTTACAAATTGTTTATTTGTCTTCTTCAGGCCACAGTTGACTGCCATGCTCTCAATAACTCATCGTGGAACAGGAGTAGCTATGACAGCAGGTGCTAATGCTTAGAAAATGGTTCTTGTTCTCTAAATGTTGACTGTGTTTTTTGTATGGACTTATTAAATATGTATTGGACTACCCAGTTGAGTGGGCTAGCAGAAGGCAAAAGGAAAGGAGGTGGAGAAAAGGGTCCTTTTCACTGTACTGGTGCACAAAACCAAGTGCTTAACAGAGTGCCAGATAAGCTAATAGAAGATTTATTTAGGCTAACCAGTAAATGAACCATGCAAGTCAGCAATCCTTATTGGCTATCTGGCTACCTGCTAGCTAACAATTTTTTTAAACTTTTTTTAGGGGTGGAGATGAGGGTGTTGTTTAGGCTACCCAGATTGTTGTTTAGGCTTACCAGAATGGCTTGCATGTTGGTTCGCATTTCTCACTGGCTCATGCTTCATGCACACCTGATTTTGTTGTGTACCTGTGGACATAGCTGAGAATGTGTTTAATAGGCTGTATGGCAGGATAAAAGTTTAACCAGTGCCATGTTTGTTGTTGTCTTTTCAGTTACAACCACCTTTGCACTTGCTGCCCTGGCACTGCCTGAGAACTTTGAGCATTATTTGAATTTGATAAAAGCTTTGGAAATCCCAACCATGATCATTTTCAGTGGCAAAACTGTTTTGGCTTGGCCGCTCTGCTACCATGCATTTAATGGGATCAGACATTTGGTACGTAGTTTTTGACTTTATCTATACTTTTGCTGTTTGTTTTTGTATTAGTTAAGAAATGTTTCTAAAGACCCCGAGATAATGCTGGTTAAAGGAGCTCAGTCATGGTGTTTTGAGTTATTTTGGCCACCCTTCAAAATTACCTTAAATTGAAAGAAACCTGAAAATACTGTTAGTAGTAGTTCACTAAGAAAGAAACACACTTAAGAAATAATGGTAAACCATAAAGGAACAAGGATGGAGAATATTAACACAGATTAGAAATGACAAACTTGAAAAATTCAGGCTAAACTTTTCAAGGTGTGCAAATTGTGACATAGCTCCTTTAAGATGCATTCTTTCTGTCTCCCTGTAGAAAATGGAATGGTAATTCACTGGTTGATTTGACACTTTGTTCTTATTGGTTAACAGGCATGGGATCTCGGATATGGTTTTGACATGGGTGTTCTGTACAAGACTGGCTGGCTTGTGTTCTTTGGTTCTATGTGTGCTGCTGCAGCTCTGGCGTACTTCCTGTGAATACAATACCTTGACCCTTTTTTTTTTCATATTAAGAATGACAGATTGATCTGAAAAAGAGGCCATGTTTCTTACAGAGTAGGATCATAAGATGTTTGTGCAGAGGTGCATGTGAACTTGCTTATTTTTTAATATGGTCTGAAAATTAGGTACCAACATTTCTGAATATTTTTCTCAGCCTTGACTGCTAATCTAAGAAGTAAGCTTATTGAGATGCTCTCCTTTGTACTTGCCATCTTTAGGAAATTGTGGCTAAGTTCATAGTTTGTGTTTGATTAACAACTGTATGTAACTAGAAAAGCTGTATTACTTTTGTAAATAATGGTATAATGCTACATTATTCTGTGGATTAATAAGAGTCAAACACTAGAAAAGGGATTGAATTCTCTTCAGTTTTGTTGTGATTTCTGTTCTTCTATCAGTAGCTAGTTTATCTGTGTTACAATATAATGTTGTGGAGAGAAAATATTTGATTAAAGGAATAAGAGAAACCCTTAGTTTGGTTTCTTTTGCTCCTAAGTCTGCGAGAGTTTTGGGTACTAATCCCTTCTGCCATAACTCTTGAACAATACTGAGGTCCTTGAAAGAGCCTGTAAAGTGAATTTGATGCTTGATTACAGTTTTGTCTGAAATGTGTGTGTGTTCTTGGGGTGGTTCTGGGGGGTAAATCTCAGGGTATGACATTACAAAAAGATGGCAAAACCTCGTAGACTACAAGCAACATATTTTTTTCCCCTGAAATCCTCCTAATATGCAAATAAAGGAGAGAGATGAGGAGGGAATAGGGCAAGATAAGAAAAACTGATCTCTTACTTTTACCTTCTTCTCCTGCCTGCACTTCGCTGCTTGCCAATCTATCCTTGTATTATTTTTTTGTTGTTAGGTCTATAGTTTAGTGTTGCTATTTGCATATTAAGACAATTCAGTGTCCAAAATGGCCTCACATTCATGTTTGATTATATCGGCCTCTACAATGAACAAATATGAGAAGGTGAATTAATTAACATGACACGAGCGTGGGACAAAGAAAAATTCTGAGTCCCCGACAGGAATCGAACCCATAACCTCCCGAACACCAGGCGGGCGCTCTATCCACTGAGCTACGAGAACTCATGGAGAGCAAGGTCATTTAACTGAGTTCATGTATGATAGGTGTCCTGCATACTGCTAGGATCAACGCTATCAAATTCATCGTGAGTAGTGATAAGTTAATAAAGATGGTGAATTTTAAGCTCGGTAAGGAAATGTGAAGGTGAATTAATCAACGTGACACGAGCGTGGGACAAAGAAAAATTCTGAGTCCCCGACAGGAATCGAACCCATGACCTCCCGAACACCGGGCGGACGCTCTATCCATTGAGCTACGAGAACTCATGGAGAGCATGGTCATTTAACTGAGTTCATGTATGATAGGTGTCCTGCATACTGCTAGGATCAACGCTATCGAATTCATCGTGAGTAACACCATGTTTAGGCACACTAGGCAATGGATTGCACAACGTATATTTTGTTGGCTTCCACAATGAGCAAATAACACCATATTTAGGCACACTAGGCAGTGGATTGTGCAACTTATATTTTGTTGGCTTACATAATGAGCAAATAACACCACATTTAGGCACACTAGGCAATGGACTGTGCAACTTATATTTTGATGGCTTTCACAACGAGCAAATAACACCATATTTAGGCACACTAGGCAATGGACTGTGCAACTTATAGTTTGATGGCTTTCACAATGAGCAAATAAAACCATATTTAGGCTAGTCTGCGTAGCTTGACGGTTTAAGCAACCTTTTAAGCAATTTGAGCGCGAGCGCAAAAAGCGGCAAAGCCGCGAAAACGAGCGACGAAACCGCCGCTCCTCAACGCCACTTTGGCGCTCGATATCGTGGCTTCGCCGCTTTCCTTACGCGCTCAAATTGCTTAAAAGGGGGAGGTGGGGGGGGGGGGGGGGCGGTGAATAGGGGTATGCAAATCCGCCGGTCCGTGCTATATTTTCGTCAAATCCGTTGATCCGCCAATATTTTTGCTCAAATCCGACACCGCAACCACATCCAGAAACAAAGTGTTAAAGTTCAAAGGTAAACTGGTAAATGTTAATTCCATTGTTAATTCCGCACAAATAGTAAAGAAGGCAACACGCTTGATGACTATAACACAGTACAATTCCAATAACAGGCTCATACCTGAGTTTAAATGAGGTTTGTTCGAAAAACGAAATAATTTGGATAAACTCATCAACATACCGACCAAGGCTGAAGAAAGATCTACGATCCAAATTTGGTTTAGGACCCAAGATCCGAACATCAAGACAGGCACAATCCGGAATCCGCGCCAAAATTCACAGCTGATCCACAATCCACTGTGTTTTCCAGAATCCGCGAACCCGCTCGATTTACCGCAAAAATCCACAATCCGTGCGCTTTTTAAAGCCAAATCCGTCGATCCGAAAACCTATTCACCCCCCTCCTCAAAACCGCCAAGAAACGCAGGCTATGTTTAGGCACACCAGGCAATGGATTGTGCAACTTATATTTTGTTGGCTTCCACAATGAGCAAATAACGCCATATTTAGGCATACTAGGCAATGGATTGGGTAACTTATATTTTGTTGGCTTCCACAATGTGCAAATAACACCATAGTATGGCTAGGGAATGGATTGCGCAACTGATGTGTTCTTTAGTGTTAATTATTGCACCAATACGATTAGCTTCCATAATGAGAAAATAACACCATATTAAAGGTTGCGCAACATTTTGCTATAAATTTACCAAAACCCCAACTACATCGTTAATACTTCAAAAAATATTGTTGAGTGGGTTAAACACCTTTGGGCAAAGAAAGTTACGAAGATACATTTTGTGAAGAACAATTCAGATTTTACAGTGAAACCGTCGAGAAAAAATGAGTGAAGAAACTTGTGCATGTTTTTGGGACCAATTTTACGATGCCTCCCAATATAAAGTCGAAACAAATGATTTTCCAGTACAGGAAAAAGTCGTGCCAAAGATTTCGTTTCAAAGCCTTCAAATGGAAAATACTGATGAAGCTTGCCACAACGACTTTGAATATTTCCCGAAAAGAATTTCTGTCAAAGATTTTTCCATTCCGAAGTTTGAGATGCGATTGGCGTCAAATCAAGGAAATCTGAAACAGCTTGCTTCAATCTTATCCGTAAAGCGAACGACAGGGAAGCGTTGTATACGTCCAAAGTTTGAAGAGTTCCCAGCCGTTGCAGCAGAAAAAGCAATGCCTTCAGTTTCCTCCATTCATCATCAGGGCTCGGTAGAAACAAAGAGATGTTCTTTTCCAGATACACTGCCTGAAATTTTACACACAGTGTGTCAGCGACAGGAGAAAGAGTACAAGAGATGTTAGGCTCAGACTGGTAATTGTGCAATAACCAAAAGTAACCTGCATGTATCTTTTACAGTTAGCATTTTAATAAAGATTAGACAGAAATATATATTTACATTGAAGAAAAAGCTAAGAAAAGAGAAAGAAAAACACCGTATGACAATGCTTGCTATTATTTTACTTTTAAAGCTAGTTAAAAATAAATCATTGTATTAATATTATTTGAGAAATAACGGCATGCCAGTACGTAAGCGGCGATATACGCATCGATTCTGATCAAATGTGCGACAGGTTACAAAAATCCCTAGGGTTCAGATCAGACCGAGCTTCAGATTGGCATTGAACAACTTAATCTGTTCAAGAAATCTTTCAAAGTAAACTCTATTTACAATGATTGGCTTTTCATTGTTTCAAAATGTTTTCGGTAGTTCTCGCTGATCTATTTTCCCATTTAACATTGTCCGCCGGACATACTTATAACATGATGAAAACGTATAATATCTGATGCGTTTCCGTCTATCGTTTACACTAACACGATCAAAAATGCTCATCATTTTCCTCCAAAACGCCTACATTTGAAAACGCTTTCCAGAGTGGAGACATTTGAAAAAGGATCTTAGGGCCTGATTACATGGCGAATTTCAGCCTGGCTAGGGGGGCTGAAATTTTGTTGCGATTACATAACGAATTTCAGCCCGGGCTGAAATATTAGCCTCGGCGCCAAATATGAAATTGTGTGCGAAAAGTCTCCAGAGAATCAAAATGGCGCCGAGAACACGAATCGTGAAAAGAGGCGCACTGCTTCTCTCGTAGTTTGACCTTTTGTTGGCGCTCAATTTTGAACTTTTTGGGATAGTAACATCCTGCAATGATGATGGAACTGAAACGAAACCTGTCTCTCAGCCAGGAAGACGTACTTTTATAGAAAGAAAATATGTCCTCAAGCTTGCCGAGTTCATGGCTTTCCTGACAGCCTCGTGCTGTTTAACTTTGTCTCGATGTTCTTATATTCCATCTAAGCTTTGAAATTAGAGAGATTCTCTATTTTATCGCCTTTATTCCACTGAGATCGCTTCTACTTCGTAGCAAAAGCCATCTTATTTCCTGCTTTTCAGCCCGGGCTGAAATTCCGTTTCGATTACATGGGAGTTTTTCAGACTTTTCACTCCGTTTGCCCGGGCTGAATTGCGACCCGGGCTGAATCCTTCTTCATGTAATCGCCAATTTGATTTCATGAGAATTTGTTTCAGAAGCCGGGCTGAAGTTCGCTATGTAATCAGACCCTTACGACCCGTCCGCATTACGCCGGAGGAATTTGAATACGAACGCTTTACTCTGAAAACGCATCAACTGTTTTCCGTCCATACTACATCGGAGGAATTTCAAAACGCAACAATCACCGGTCAATTTGGATTTGTGTTTGAGGAAACCTCAGTCAGGGAAATCACATGATTACCTCAGTGATGCCATCGTTTTTGAAAAGCTTCGTTTTCAAAATGTTTTCCGTCCACACGAAACGAAAAGGCGACGTTTTGAAATTCTTCCGGTTTGAAGAGCGTTTTTGAAAAGCTGCCGTTTTTCGTGACGGATTAGTGTGGACGACATAGGCGGCCGGCCTAACCGTAGCCTAAAGCTACGTTTTCAAGTTCCTCCGTCGTAGTACTAAAGCGCTCAAAACTGCTCATCGTTTTCCCTGAAAACGTATACACTGACATTTGAAAACGCTGTCCAGCGTGGAGACATCTGAAAAGGGAGTCTTTTAGCGTGGACGAGCAAAACGCTGCAAAAACGGCAGTGGGGAAAACAGCAAACGGCTGTTAACTCCTTTTACTTTTCTACGAATCATTGATAAAAACCCAATAGGAGTATGATAAAAGTAACATTAATTGGTCCACAGCAAACGCTGTCACTCCCACTGACAACTGGCCGACAAAGTTCGCGGGAAAAACTAGTGATCCCTAATCTCTTTATTATTATAACAACAAATGCTAATTTTCTAACTCTAACTCAAAACCGAAAAACATTAGACCCCCGTTCGCGAAAAACAAAAAAACGAAAGTGATGTCTAATCTCTGTCTTATTACCTCTGCCTATTGTTAACCTGCCGAGATAAGCTATGAACTACAGTGGAACCTCCGGTTGCGACCACCTCTCCTCAGCGACCAGTTTTCCAAAATACCAAAAGTTTCCAAGTCAAATCACTTTTAGAGCTAAAATTTTGAAATTTTCTTTTGTTTTTAACCTCCCGTAAACGACCACTTGACAGATAATGGAGCAAAAATTGAATAGTAAGGTGTTGTAACATTACCACATTCCTGGGCAGTAAAAGAGACGGAAATTTCTCAATGGGAAGTACAGGATATTTTCTCGAAAATGACTTTTGACATGAATGAAACATTTAAAAATTGAAAACAAATATACGCATACACTGTACGCTAGCACGCTAGCAGTCTTAAAAGAAGCGAACTTAAAATGTCTTAAAATTACCATATGCTAATGAGGGCACTGTGTCAAACTATATACCGATATCTCTGCTGACTCTACTCTCCGTGGCTGAAATGTACGCCAAGCGGACCTACGTTTGTGTTTTGGGTCACGTGATCGAACAACACGGTTTGTGTCCGTTTCCCTCAGTTGACGTTGTTGTTGTGTTGTTGTTGTGTTGTTGTTGTATTTCTGGTGAGGTGAGTGATCAAAATTTTAATATCCTAGGTCTTTAATGTAAGTAAATTTGCAAAACCTTTTAGCTTCGCGTTTAATTCCCGTATGTTTTGTTATCAGCTGTGATAAATTCGAGGTCAGAGTTCAGAGTACCGTATAGTTGAATTTGATTCCCCCGACCTCAAAGTTCTTTGTCCCAGATGAAGATGTAGTTTCAATGTTTCGTCTTCTAGCGAAACTACCGTCATGTTTAGCTTATTTGCAATAACTGTTCTTCATCGACTTACAAATTAAAGTTACATTTAAAGAATTGAAGGTGACACTCATGTTTACAGGGAGTTAGGGACAGCCAGAAGTGTATCAGCTCTCGTAAGCTTGTAATCCCGGGGTATCCAATCGATCAGATCGATAATCGATGACAATCAATATCAATCAATACCAATTGATATCAATTAATTGATTGATATTGATAATCGATGACCAATCGATGGCGAAGATTCATGTGGTTATCGATTGGTATCGATTTTCAATAACAATCGATCGATAAATTGATATCGATTGGAATTGATTGGTTGCAGATAGAAGGAATCGACACATAAATATGCCATCTTTGTCTGCAGTAATTGTAAACACATTTCATGTTAATCCTTTGAACGTTAACAGGAGAACAAGGGTGCTTACCATTTACAAAAACCATCCGGTTGGAAATTTCAGGCATAAACATTAAACAATTAAATTGAACATTGCGGGAGAGGGAATCGCTATAAAGTATATCCACATCAGCTAGAGAGACTTAAAAGAGCAGATAAATAGCATCAACCCAAATCACAGCCCATATTTTCTGAAGCTTCCCAAACGGAATGGCGCGAACCATTTGATTTTCCAACTGGAATTTCTGATTTTCCCATGTAAATGGTAAGTACCCCAAGACTCTCTTCTTTCTCTTCAACGCCCCATCCACAGGTATTCATCTTCTTTTGACAACTCAAAAGTTTGTTCCCGTCCTTGCCTGGTTAACAACTTTAAACACGTTTCCGCGTTCTCCCCTCTTCTTGTCAGAAACACTTCATGGACGTTCACCTCAAAACGGCAAAGATGATAGCCTTTGGTGATGCACCTTATATTCAGTAAAGCCTCTTCCAGACTTCTTGCGTAGACATATAATGACATGGAAAGGCAATGACAGGCAAGTGGGTAATTCGAGTACACGTGCAACGGGGTATATTCTTTGCGTTGAGAAGACTGGCTGGGAATTATTTTACCAATTTCGTCCCCTGGGCTTCCTAAAAATGGCAGATGATTGGGCAGGTTCGAGGTTGCTGTGCCAATCGATAGCAATCGATGAACAGTTTTTGTGTGGTTATCCATTGACTGATACTAATTGATACCAATTAACTAATTTTATCAATTGATCAATTGGTTTTTGGATCATTGATTTCCATTGATTGCATACCCCGGGTTGTAATTCTCATCATTGTTAGCAGCTGTTATTGTTTTAGGGCTAGGGTCATTGTTTCTGTTATTTGTTCTATTGTTCTCTCAAAGGGTAGCAAGCCATTCATGTGAGACCTGACGAGAGCTGTTGGATGGCAGGGGTGTTTTGCTGAATGCCAAATGCACTGTTTGCATGAGGTTTAGTAGTTTCACTCATGTTTGCTTCCAGTTAGCTTTTGTTTGTTAAGGACAGCATTATATTGCATATGGCCCTGTCCCACAAATAAAAGCTAACTGCAAGCAAATGTAAGCGAAACTAACCGCAAGCAAACAGTGCATTTGGCGTTCAGCATTCTGCAAATTGCCCCTGCTGAGTTGGGGGGTCTGGGAGAATTTGAAGGTTGAGTTCTTTAAAATTCTCCCAATCTTTCTTGAGGGTTTTCATCAGCCAATGTAAACATACACATATTCTGATTTTGCCATCGATACACAACTAAGGACACTCAAGAGCTACGAGGTATGGGTGCATTGGTCAGCTATCTTTGTTTTGACCTATCAGTAAGACTGCAGCTTTATGGATGCATATCCGATGTGCACCACATGTACATCTGGTCTGGGATATTTGAAAGGTAGATAACGCTATCCACTGGTTAAATCACTATCCAGCAGATAGTGCGGGACTGCATGTGTACATGTACCACCAACCTATGCTATGGTGCTACCTTTGGGGTCTTATGATTGTTATTAGAATGACAATACCAAAAGACGATAACATTATTAAATATAAAAAGAAAATTAAATAACAGTATTTTCTCATAAAAAGGGACAAACAAATTAAACATAGCAGAAGTTGTATATGGGAAACCTGAAAGCGAAGTTTCTCAACCATCTCAAATGTATACTTTGACAAGTATTACTAAATTGTCAATCTGATGTAGAACTGTTCAAATGACAACTGAAAGTGTTTACAAAATAAGTGTTCCAGCCTCCCTCTCCCTTATACATTCACCTACCAACCAGATTTCTAGCACATTGCAGCAGCAAAAAGCTACCTTTTCATTACCTGCTAGTCAGTTCCCTTTCAGGAGCATTACTCAAAAGGTTATGATTCAATGACCTGTAAGTGCAAAACGTTATTTTTTTTTTCATCCCACTTCTAATACTCCTCTATGCATGGCACTCACAGAGATTGCAACCCAAAAAGATTGAAAGCTGGGAGATCTCAACTCTCAAAATGTGGCACATGAAAATGAGGTCCACCAATTTGACCACAAACTCAAATATCCTGCAAAATGTCTCAAATTCTGCCAAATAAGTGACTGTGAAAATAGGTATTTTAAACACTATCCTTAATGTAACTGGGAGATTTGGTAACCTGTACAGGAGATCAGGGGATTCAGTCTGTATCCAGAGACTCCCTGATAATCTGGGAGGATTGGCTTAGTTGCAGTCTTAAAAAGTGCTGAAAGCAGTTTGGGTGATAATTTCTTCCGTAGGTCATCCTTGACATTTCCAAGATGCCCAATGGTGAGAAATACAACTGTACTCAATGTGATAAGTCATTTAACAGCTCTTCAAGCTTATCAAGGCATCAGAGGGTACACAGTGGATTAAAGATCTACAAGTGTTGTCATTGTAAAAGGAGTTTTAGACATAGTACAACTCTGAAAACACACCTGAGGATACACAGTGGTGACACACCCTACAAATGCGACAGTTGTAACAAAGATTTTAAACAGTTGTCAAGTTTTCATAGACACGTTGCAATACACAGCGGTGACAAACCATACAGATGTACTCAATGCGATAAGTCGTTTAACCGCTTATCGAGTTTGACCAGGCATTTAATGATACACAGCGGAGTAAAGCGTTTCAAGTGTTGTCACTGTGACAAGCGTTTTAACCATTCCTTGACATTGCAATCCCACCTCAGGATACACAGTGGTGCAAAACCCTACAAATGTCAATATTGTGATAAGCAATTTAACCAATCATCAAGTTTGCGAAGACATCTGAAGATACACACTGGTGAAAAGCCCTTCCAATGCAGACAGTGTAATAAGACTTTTAAACACTCGGCAAGTTTGGAAATGCATGTTGCAATGCACAGTGGTGAGAGAGTGTTCAAATGTGATCATTGTGACAGGAAATTCAAGCATGGGTCAACTATGCGAAGGCACTGCAAAATCCACAGTGGAGAGAAGCCTTTCAAATGTAGTCATTGTAACAAGTGTTTCAACCGTGCATCAAATCTGCAAACACACTTCAGGATACACACCGGTGAGAAGCCCTACAAATGTGACCATTGCGATAAGAGTTTTAATCAGTTGTCAAATTTGCGATCACATCAGCGGAAAATAATGGGCAAAAGCCCTTCCACTGAAGTAGTCGTTGACACAAGCATAGCGATTGACACAATTATCTCTCCCTGTTATGAAATTAACCAAAACACCTGAAAATAAGCAGTGTGGAATGGAACGAAGCTGATGATCCAAGAGTCACCCAAATGACGGCTACAGTAGCTGCAGTTATCAAACTTTACAGTATTTAGTAAATGTGAAATTAATCAAATAGAAAGGATTTTTTAAGAACATTGTGCTATAAATCATCATGACCGGCAAAAGTATTTCATGTTTTGTTTAAAAGTTAGTTGTTACCAAGTATACACTGAATCACATATCAATAGACAGTGTGATCAAATTTCTCTTTTTGTATCCTCACTCAAGGTGTAGTATATTTTGTTGTTGGTTTAGTTGTCAGAAAGCAGGTTAGCAATGAACTGAAATCGCCATTCCAGTTACTTATTCATGCTATAATGTATTGTTGGAATTTTTCCAGGTGGTCTTGTGATGTAGTCATAATAATATTATTTTTTTTGGAAAAAATAGAGCTCTAAAGAGGAAGCTATATTTTTATGAATAAACATGTGGCAAAAGGCTGCTTGTTGCTATAATCAGGGACAAATTAAAGTGTTGAAATATTTTTGCAAATGAGACATTTTTGAACGGAGATCAGTACTTCCCTTGATAAAAGACACCTTTTGTGTCAATAGCCACTCCCATAGCCCCAATCAATTTTGAAACAGGCTTTGGCAATGCTGTTACGTGGTCACAACATTGGAAAGGGAGAGGGGGAGGAAATATGAGGAGTGTAGGTAGGACAAATTACTCTTGAAGGGAGAAAGTTTGGTTTTGGGCAGTGCCTCAACTACTTTTGCCCTGATTGTAGCATTAGTAATTTTCTTAAGTGTAAGTTGCACACTCGATTTTGAGTAAGGAAACTTATTGACAGTTGGTCTGTCAACCACTTCTTCCTGAAGTTTTTCATAACTTTAAACATTTGCTGCTTTTTTCTTAAAGGAGCTCAGTCATGATATTTTGAGTTATTTTGGCCACTTACAAAATCACTTTGAAATTGAAGGAAACCTGAAAATAGTAGTTTCCTTAGATTAAAAAAAACACCAGAGGTAATAGAAATAAGCCATAAAGAAACAAGGATGACTAAGGATGAAGAAGATTAACAAGGATTACAAATGACAAACTTGAAAGATTTAGCCTAAACTTTTCCAAGATGCACAAAGCATGACATAGCTCCTTTAAGACCCAGTTAGTGAGGTTCCCAGAAACCCAGTAATACATACTGTTTTGTAAGTGTCAATTTTAAAACCATCATCATTCATGCTGCATTGTTTTATAACCATAACCTTTTCACAATAAACATTGACATAGTGATTGTCTGGATTTCTTGTAACTGTATATCAATGATGTTTTACTAAAATGACTAATAGAAGCCTAGCTAATTTACAGTGTATCTTGCTATTAAATATCAAGGAATTCACAGAAAATAACATTTATCAGAGAGGAAAAGGAAGTTGATATCAATACGCCAACAGAAAACTGTTGTCAAAATGAATTGTCTGCACAAATTTCAGAATTTTGGGACCTTATAACACAACTGTTGCAGATCTATATAATAATTATATTTAAATAATTCCAGGAATTCAGAATTGACAAAACATATACCAGAATTTAATAAAATTTCCCTATCTAGTGCAGTAGAACCCCACCCTTATACCAATAACTTGTTTACAAGACCACAGCCAGTTTTGTTAGGCTCAAACAAAAAGGTAGACTTGATAATTTATGCCTTCCCTGTAATACATTAACATGTTGGTGACCATCAGTGTTTGGTAGACCTTTCCACAAATATCATGCAAAATCACCTATTGAAATATCTTTCTGGAAATTCTAAAAAAAATCTTCTAAATGTCACAAAAATGTTTCTGAATATCTCAAAAAAACCTTCTAAAAATGTCTTCTATTTTGTCGTAAAAATACCGGTACACCGATCAGAGTTTCTATTAACGCACAGGTGTGCGTCTTATACGCACAAAAAAAAAAAAATGAAAAGGATGCACAGTTTTTTGGCAAAGTGTGCCTGTCCTTGGGATGCAGGAAAAAAGTTCTGAAAATTTTAGTCATAGGTAAAGGACAACTGAAAAGCAGAAAAAAAAAGCAACTCTTTGGAACTGGGAGTCCCAAGGACCCTTACCAGTAACTATCAAAATTAGTGGGAACTCTGCTGCTTGAGTGCTTTTAGTGATTTAGAATACATTTTTCGAGTGACAAATCACTGAAGTGGATTGTTTCTGGCATAGAACAGAATATTGTATCAAGAAAATAGCAATGAAAACACAGGGCTAAGCCAAAATAAACTATGAATATTTGTGAAAAAATTCCCTAAATTTTCTAAATATCCTAACCTTTTCTAAATATCTCAGAAACTTCTAAATATCCCAAAAATATCTGAAAATTTGGGGAAAGGCCCAGTGTTTGAATTCCACTGTACAAAAACACTACTATCACCAGAGCAGAGGGGAAATTTGTACCTCACTACTGGTGAGATGGCAGCCTGCCCCAGTCCCCCTTATTGCAGCAAAAAAGGCCCTCCTTGTTAACCCTCTTTTTGAGGAAGAGCATGTTGATTTACAATTCACTTCATCTGTTCCCCTTGCCTTTGTGAGCAATTCTGAGCACTCAGTACTTCAAAAACTTAACAATCACATTATTAATGTGTTGACAGAATTTTTTGTATCCTTTTCTCGTCAAATGAAGGTAATCAAACATGTCCTCGTGGCTTATGATGCCATCACTCCTTACAAAGCCTGGATCAGAGTCCAGGTAAATTGAGTTGGGGATGGTCTCAATGGCTTCCTTCAGTGTGTGGTTTACTTGGAAGTGTTTCTCACGAAGGGGGTTGGGTAGTTTTCCTCTAGGAAGCAGACTCTGAAGACAAAGAATAATATTGACAATCAGTTTAGTATGAGGTGTGCGCGGTGAAGTCAAGCTTAATAGCTTTGTGGCCCAAATGGCTGCCAAGTGGAGCACTATAACTACAGGAACAGAACCACATGCATGCTCAGAAATAGAAAACCATGTAACTCTTTTCATGGTCAACATGGCCAGCAGCATGGATCACGGGCGCATGTGCCCTATGAAGAAAACAATGTCACGCAACATGGTGGCAATACTCCAGCTAATAGGTTGACTGAGGCATTAGACTTCTTTGATATTGAACATCCATGATATGGAATGCTATTGTCAATTGACACCTGTCAAAACAAGATATTCATTGACCAGTGTCACGTTTTTTTTAAGTTGATCACTGACAAGGTCCTGGTTTTTGATTGGATCGCAAGCTCAAGCCAGGTTAATTTATTGTAATCAGGAGCTCTGCTTTTAGGCTTGGCTAAATCTATATATTATAGAGTGTGTAAGCGATTAGTTGCTAATAAATGGGTATTCCATGAACATGAAAAATGTTTTCTAAACAGACAACTTATGGAACCATATTAAAATTGAGATTCACTGATCAGAAATTTATCTGAGACCAAGAGCAGTCAATCTTACCAGTACAATGATTTTAGCAGATGGCAGTTTGCTGCTTATACTCCAAACAATTGATTCAATTCCTTCTACAACCTGTTCAGCAGAACTGTGATGATTGTTTGTTCCAACTAACAATACTACGACCTGAAATGACAAAATGCAGCTGATCAATTCAACTAGAAACCCCTTGTTAACAAACACCATTTTAAATTACCAAAACAATGAACTAAAATTAATCTTACACCAGCTGTATTTTGGCATAATGTTAAATTCTCTCACCTTAGGATTTATTGCATCCAGTTCACCATTTTCTATTCTCCACAACACATGTTCTGTACAATCACCGCCAATTCCAAAATTAAGAGAACTCAGAGGTGCAAAATAAGCATCCCAGGCCTGAAATGACACAATGATTTGTTGTTGAACAACTCTGCATATTTCTGTAGCATAAAGCAACTAGAAGAACTTTCACTGGACAAGATGCTAGTTTATTGAAGGTACACTGCCCACCCCCTGGAATTTGTGGTTTCTTCATAGCCCAAAAAATTCCAAAAAACCTATTCACGGTCAAATGTGGAGAGAGCCACTGTGAAGGTTAAATCATCTTAGCTTCATAAGGTCAACCCTGTAATGATATTGTGAGACAGAGGTCATAAATACCTAGTGCTGATGTGAGATAGCAAACACAGTACGTTGTTGTATGTAAGACTTAGGTAAGTAAGTAACAACTTTATTTTACGAGGGTAGCACAAATATGACAGTAAAAACTGATAAACCAGTGGCCCTCAAGAGACTTTTCAGAACTATGGAATTACAGAGCCTTCACAAAGCTGTTCTTGTGTTCTTTGAAGCCTCAAGATCTTTACAAACCCCAGCCAGGGTGCAAATTGAGCCAGACCTTTCAATGTAGGATAGGAAAGGAATAACACCTCAGACTCTGTGATGTGCATGGAAATGCCCCAAAATTAATCAGGCACTCAGGAATGCTGACAGAAAAATTTAATCCTGTACCCGTAGAATTACCACATATACATACATGTACCTCAGTTTCCTTCATATTCCGTATGAGTGAGTCCCCAATGAATAAAACATCACATGGAGAAACCTTACCATCATGTAAAAATCTCTCATGCTGAAAATATACAAAACATGCATTAAGATAAATACAGTCCACATTGTTAGGGTGCATTCCTTTGGGATGATCTGGGTCAGGATCAATGATCCAAGATCAGTCGGATAATAGTATATAAAAGCTGAAACTGATGCATCCTTGCCCAAAGTGGATTCATTGGCTCCTTTGATGCACTGTGATCTGAATGATCTTGGATCACTGATCCTAATCCACATCATTCCAAAGAAATGTACTCCTAATGTTGACTGTTGAATGATTTGAATGTTTTCAAATCAATAACAAAGACCACACCCAGACTTTTGTCTAGGTAACTGGAGATGAAGTGCCTGGGACTGGGATACACAAACAGGTCAAGGCTTAGAAAACCACCTGCTTGAACATTGCCCCATTGAGTCCTGTGAATTGTCAACAGTTAATAACAAACTCTATATTCTTGTGGAGGTGTGGTAGCCCCATATGGTTAATTATTAACTGGACTCTAGTTTGAGTGGTCTGGGTTCAAGCACTGGCTGGAGTCATTGTGTTGCACTCTTGGACAAGACACTACTCTCACGGTGCCTTTTTCTCTCGCAAACAAAGGCCTTCTATTTTCATACAACATTAGGGGAGTTCTTGGGTACTAGTCACCAGTCCTCATGTCTCACCATGCTCATCCATCTCTTGTCGCCCTGAACATCTTTGACAGGTGTTGGTATTGTCGCAGGATTAGTCATATTGAAATAATAATCTGAAGATTAATTTTTACACAATAGTTGCTGTGGATCTGCAATGAGGAAAAAAAACATTTATGATAATTTATGAACAGCTCTTTGCGCCTCTCAAACACTAAAGGCTGGTTTCCACTAATAATAATAATAATAATAATAATAATAATAACAACAACAACAATAATAATAATAATAATAAAATAATAATAACAATAAAATCACTCGGGATAATTCTATTTCAAGTTGTTCAACAGATTACTAGTCAGTGATAAAGAACTTAATCGATTTGGAATAACTGACTGTGTCAAATGTGTTCTGTGCAGTAAAAATGACTCTATTGAACATGAATTCTTTGACTGTCAATCTCTCTTGAAATTATGTGACGAGTCTCTTCAATGGTTCAATAGTTTACACCAAATCAATGTCAGCCTAACCTCCCTACAATGGTTTCTCAATTTACCAACACCAAACACCAATCTTTCTGATAACCAAACAAAGGATTTGCGTCTTCTTCTGTTATATGCAAAGCAATACCACTATGCTTGCAAAACAATGCAAAAGAAACAAGATACTTCTGAATTCATATCCAAATTTATTATCCAGCTTGAAATAGACAAATGACTTGATGTGACTATGTTGCCCTTTCCCCCAGTTATATACATTTGTACAAAGCTAAAGAGACATATTGTTTGTAATATTTATTATCGTAAACATTATCTGCTATTTTTCATTAAGAATATTATCAGTTGTAACACCCCTCTTTTTTTGCACTTTTGTAATTTGTTGCAATCTTGTAATATGTTTGCATCAATAAAATAAACTATAATTAAAAAAAAAAAAAAATAATAATAATAATTATCGAATATTTACCCAGGATAACCCTTCAGTACAAAGTATTGTTATCAACAGGGTCCTGCTGACTATGAATTAAAAACTAATAAATAAGAATTATTGTAAAAAGTTATGTAAAAAAATGCAAATCTTATTTATAGTGGTCTTGCACGTAGTGCTCGTATTAAGATATATAAAATGAGATACATATAAAGGCAAAAAATACACTAAGTTAAAAACTGCTAAAATACAATAGAAATTACAGGTAATAATTGCCCAAGGCTTTCCTAAATAAAACTCTAGAATTAATGTTTCTTAAACTTAAAGGCAATAAATTAAAAATCGAGGCACGTAAAAAAGTCTGACCTTTGGTAGTTTTGCTGTTTTCCCATTGCTTCTAGTGTTTGAAGTGTTAAACATAAGCATAAGCATAAGCTGATACATGCAGACGCAGTAAGATGTTGATAATTAGCACCTTTTGTTTGGGAAATTTCCAACAAAGAGTGGTACTTATCAACATCTTACACAGGATTCCAGATAATTTTTCAATGCAGGGTGTCAATAAGGAATTTCAACGGGTCAATTCCCACTGCTCCCATCAAATAATTTCTAAATTTCTATTTAACTTGTCGGGTCATGTAGCTGACCTTGTCGGGTTTTTGACCCGAGACCCCTCACTTATCTGGAACACTGCTTACAGCATCTGCGTGTGTCGACTTATGCTTATGTGTTTGTGGAAACCAGCCTTAAGATACCTGAGTACCATCCCCAGGATCTTTTTGTATCGTGTGGTTCCAGAAAACATCCATATCAACCCTGAGGATGCTTATTGGAAATTTTTTCTAATTTTTTTTTTTTTACATTTGGGGAAGGGGTGAATGCATAACTCTGTGAACAAAAATATATAGATACAAAATAAGTAATTTAAAAAACAACATTTGTTTCCAAAAAAAGCCAGCTTTTTTGTTGTCTGTTTCCATGGAGATGCAGGTGGAATTGATTACAAAAGGATAATAAATACTTCAAAACACCAGCTTGCTTATAGGAAAGGGATGGTCTATACAAATTAATCATGATCGGTCAAAAATATCCTTTCGCGAAGAGGAGTAACTAGATCTGATCGTAATTTACCGCTCCTCGAAAGTCAGCTTTAACCCTTTATAAGAAATTTGCTTTCAATAATGCACCAGCAATTTTCCAACCATAAACATACATATCTCTTAAATAGATTTACATATTGTGGCACACACGTATTTTAATACACGGGTAAAAAATCTCACTGCACTAGCCCACGAAATCCAGAAGAAACAAAACGTCAGCTTAAAAATTCGCCGATTATAAAAGTCTACCACAAGATACAAAAGATATGGCGATAAAGCTGAGTTGGAGTTTTTTAAAATTAAACAAATGACCCAGGATGCTTGTTCCCGAACATAAATGTAGAATGTTTTGTTTTTCAAACTGTCCCGGTTTTTATTGTTCATGGACCTGAAAACTACAAACACTACGAACATTTCCTCTCACGCGAATATAACATGATCCGAGTTGGATTGAGAAACGCTCCCTCGGTCGATCTTATATTTTTAGGGTCAATTATTTTGTCTTCCGTAAGGAGATTACTTTGTATGCAAAGCAGACTAGTTAACCCATGGATGCGCTTAAATACACAACGGAAATCTGGAATAAAAACAATTCCTTAGAAGTAAAACAACACAGCCCTTTTGCTTGTAAAAGCAACCTCACAGAGTTGGAGATCTCAATTCACCGTAGATGGGTAAATTTGTAATCTCATTAACGCAACTTTCCAGCCAGCATTTAAACTCCCGAACTATTCGGTAAATATTGGCCCGAGGTTGAAAGAAGTAAAGCGATTCTTACAGTGAAGGCCAAAGAGCACTTTTCAGATTCTTTTGCAAGAAGGAACACATTTTAAATGTTTTCCAAGGTCTGACTTACCGGCCATTCGAACGGTCCTCTCTTGGCTATTCCGAGACTGCACTAGAAAATATCAATATTTATAGCATATGCTAACCAGTTAATCTGTTCTCGATCGACCTAGCAGAGAACTAAGAGGTTTGAAACTTTATCCAAGAAAATTTTTTTGAAAAATGAATGAGATTCGAGTCCTGCGGGAGGACGGGGCATGTTAACAGCTGGCGTGAGATCACGTGATAGTCAACAACAGCAGACTTCCGGTTTATTATCGTTTCCGGTCCAAATTTCACGTTACGAGGTAGGACTAAAAATATTTAGCGTAAAAAAAAAAAAAAAAAAAACGCTTGACGGCTATTTTCCTCTTCTCAGTTGGGATACTTTGTTCAAGTTTCAACTACTTAATAAAAGGAGACCCAGTAGATGGCTACAAGATTTAAAACACTTATTTGTATTAAAACTTATAAACTTAATCCCCCAAATCCTTAAAAGCACACATTTTGCAAACTTAGAAAGGCCATTTTAATGACAACTTATGAAAAAAAATGTGTGAAGAAGCCGCCAGTGGGAAACTAAATTAACTCACAATAATTTCTAGTCTGTTTTAAGCATTCAGTTAGTTGGTGTGCAGAGCGAAAGCTCTCTCTCCTTATTTCACTCCACTGCCAGGATTCTTTCTGGCTATAATTTTACAGCTGCTTAAGCTGAGTACACAACTGCAATGATCATAATATCTTAATTTACTTGTTTTGAATTCTCTGCAGTTCAAGTACGTGATCTTTTATATATTCATGTGTAGTGTTAACTTATGACACAAATTGTGTAATCCAGGAAATATTCACGTCCTGCAGGGAAGGGTTTTTTTCTAAGACCAACTCACCCCTCTAGAAATACCAATTAAGCTTCATACTTTTATTTTTTTTTTTACAGAACCCCCACCCCCAGGAAATTCTAATCCCTTCTGTGGGAGGCTATAGATATTTTTTGGAACCACACATTGTTCTGTAATATGTCAGTGCCAGTGGCCTTCTCAAAATTACAAAACACACATTACGGGAAAATGCAAACAAATACAAAAGAACAAGATCTTGTTATTATAACTTTGTTGCTGATACTTCAAAAAGTTGCCTGAAGATGAACTCAACAAGAATTATCTTAGTACCAATCTTCCTCAACTCTTTGTTCCTTACTGTGCAAGCTTGACGAAAAAGCAACTTTCAAGAGTTCTGTTACAGGCTTGATTTTGATTGGTTTTAAAAAGATGGAAATGAGGGGGAAGCAAAACACCAGCATCTCAACTGAGCCATGTGTTTGTCAGCTAGTCCTGCTAAAGTGAAGCCTTGGAGCCAACTAGCTCATAGTCATAGCTGCCAGAGCTTATCCCAGTTTCTGTAGCATGAACCAGCTAGGAATATTTCTACTCCCCCTGGACAGGATGATAGTCCATCACAGGTCACTCCCCTGCAATTTGTTAGGTTTCCCCAACAATTTGCCGGTACCCATTTATACTCCTAGGTGGAGAGAGGCACTGTGAGAGTTAAGTATCTTGCCCAAGAACATAACACAGTGTCCCTGGCCAGGGCACGAACCCGGACCGCTCGCTCTGGAGTTGAGCACACTAACCATGAGGCCACTGCACCTCCACAGCTAGTCCTGCTAGGCATGCAAAACTTAAGGACGGTGCCTACTAAATACAAAGGTTTTTGTGCCAGGTTAGGATCTTGCGGAAAAAGCAGATCTTTGCAATGGCTATCGGAATCCACAAAGAAAAAAGAGGGTAGCCACGCATTTTTTCAAGATAATTAGCCTTGAATCTCAACAAAAATGCTGACATCAGCATTTTTCTGAAAATAGGAGAGGATATTTCTTCACAGCTTTCTTTAGAATTCGCCTTTACATACAGAAAAGCAAACACATTTATAAAGATCTGAAAACTACATGGTAAATGGTAACATAAAAACCATTCTTGGTATGTTTTAATAACAAAATCGCTGCGACAGCACTTTTAGCGTCTCTGACAGCCTTCTTCTGTTCCAGCTAAAATACAGTCTAAATATCTTTTGCTCACAACCAGAAACTAATCATCTGCTGAATAGTCTTGCCACTTCCATTTCATAACATAAAATATAGGGGTAACCACACGTTTTTTAAAGTTATTGGTCCTTTTTTAAACCTTTTACGGTGCCTGTTACATTTTTCCTATCACCTCTGCAGTAAGTAAAACATTTGCGTATCTCGCACTTGTTTTGCGCGCGCACTACGCCATCTGCAGGTACATGTTTACAGTTGGATTTCAGTATAATTTTCGACAGATAACAGCTAGTTTTTCAGCTGAAAGACGTTAACAGTTGGTGGTTAGCGATATGCTGCTGTTCTGGTGTTCCTGGTTTAAGTACAGGTTCATTAAACTTGATTAGGTCACAGTAGGAAAATTTTGCTTTCAATTTACAATGTAGTCGTGTACTTGGTAGCGTAGTTGATTACGTCATGTCAACCCAGCGCGCCTGTGGCGCTTAAACCATGCCTTGCGTGATGCGCAGAACGTGTGCGCACTAACAAAGTAGGCAGCGTCCTTAAGTGGAAGTCCCATATTTTTGCACTTCAAATTGGATCTTTCCAGGGTTGCTTGTTTCCAGACTGCTGGTCAAGCAGAATGAAGACTCTGGTTGTCTTAGTACAAGCTGTACTCAGAGGACAAGCTAAAATATCCAAATACTCAACAAATTCTAAATTTCAAGTTCGGACAAACTGCAGCTGTGTTTTATAATGCTCTCATTGTGGTTTCATTTAATGAATATGATTTTAACAATATCTAATAATAAGTGTAATAAATATTATTTCCATTAGCATTTCTGGGCTTAACATCACACCAACTGAAGATATCTTACAAGTGAATATATGAAAGATCTTATATATGAAGATGACTTGTTGTCAACATATTGTCTCCAAAATAATCTATTGTTCTGAGTACTCATCGTTGAATCTCATATCTCCAAAAAATATTTTTGTGGTGGGGGACTGAGCGGGGAGGGGGGAGGGAGGAGGAGGAAAGGTTGGTGTAAACATAAATTTATTGTTTAACATTTTCTTTGGAATGGTTGAGTTATATTTAGCTTATTAGGTTATTTGGGTGTGGAAAGATAAAGAGTATTTTTACCCTTTCACAGCAATTTGTGGTCATAGAAATGAAAGCACTTGATAATAGCTTTGGTGGAGGGGGGGGGGGGGGGGATTTACTCCCATACAAGTTATATGGGTATGTGCTGCTATGAAGGGTATGAAGGGTACGGTTTACACACAGTTTAGTCTGGAATAGGAAATAGAAGAAATTAGACAGTTTTAGTCTAGTTAAGAGTATAATTTACTGGAAAAGTGGCCAGTGTATAAATAATTTAGCCTAGAACAGGGTTCTTTATCAAGGGTTCTATAATAGAAATTGAAACTCCAAAGTGACTTTATAAGATATTGGTTCAGTTAGCAATATGAAAGGGTGGAGGATGCTTGTCGGAAAATTTGAAATAAACTCCTAAAGGAGACTAATCTGGTCATGACTCGAGCTGTATTTGACCCCTAAAAAATAGTACCACATTTAAAATGGAATTGCCTGTGCTAGTAGACTGGTCTCGAGAGACTGACAAAAATCAAACCTAAAAACGGAAGTATAAAGAGATACTTTGACAGCTGAAAATTGTGGTGTTTCATCATTAACACCCTAAATGAGACTAATATCCTTGATTTATACCCTAAGCGAGAAAAGAGATACAAGGTTATTATGGGACACAAGATGGTGATGAACATCCCTGACCTTATCAAATGGGAGTCGCAGTCAAAACAATGAAAAGGAGGCCAATAAAATTGCAATGAATGACATGACTATTGTTGAAATTTAAGCACTGATGAGGAAACTTCCAAAACTGTGATATGAAAAAGTTTAAAATCTGAATGGAGGACATGGATGACTCCCCTAACAGGGTCTCAAGGGATTGTGAGCTGGATTTTTAAACTTTTAATTAATATTCTACAAGCTCAACGCAACCTTTGACATCTATGAGATCCCAAATCTTGTCTGCCATGGGCTTTTCTTCCAATTCAAACCAGCTGTATTTTCCCTGTAAAATTCCTTCCTCTACCGCCTCAAAAACCTCTACTAGAAACGTCAGGCACAATCCATCTGCCACCCCATGAGGCTTTCCAGTGTGTTCGATATTAATATAGCCATGTGTTCTGTACTGTATATGACTGTCAAAATCTCTGACTAATCCTTCAATGACACCACTGACATTGGAGCCATACATGCAAAAATTCGCAACCTTGTGCAGAAAACAGGGATGTGAATTATTGTCAGTGGCAGTCTTGTGAAGTAAAAGGCAGAACAGTGATCTTTTATTATCTCTCTCCACTCTTTTAACAACCAACAGCCTCACAGAAATACAACTATGGGACTTCTTTGCAGGCATTAATCTGCAGATAGGGTTGTCTTCCTTTGTTTCATACCATTTCAGCCCAGCATTGATCAAAGGACAAATATCTCTCGCTCGAAGTAGGAGAGAGATAAATACTTCTTGAGTTGTAAACCATCCTGCTTCCATGGACTCCTTATCTTGTTCTTTCAGGCTCTTAAGCTTTCCGCCTGTAATTAATCCGACGAAAGTGAAACGAAACCAAGATGTCCCTTGGGAATCCACACAAATAATGGAGATGGGTTGGAAAGCAAGCCCCGTTTCCTCTAACACTTCTCTCACAACACCCTCTTCGAGGGACTCGTTTTTCTCGACTCTACCCGCTGGCAAATACCATGTTCCTCTGCAGGATTTCTTGGCTTCTCTCATCATCAAAACCCGACCTTCTTTAAGAACAACGGCACTTACTATGTAGCAAACTGTGTGCCCAAGGACAGCTGTGCTCGATCTCTGAGCTTCAGGTGATGCACGTGTTGCGTCTTTTTCGTCGCAAAAAGACCCAGTTGGCTCCGATTGTCCTCCAGATTTGCTCCAAATTGCATTTTCGACATCTCCTACCAGCTTATCCATAGTTCCGCATTTACAGGCCCTTTGCAGCTAAGCCATGACGTGACCTAATTTTCATAAAATTATGGGCTATAACTTAACGAATGCCAGAAATGGAAAAAGCATGTCGAAAATATCAAAATGGCCAAGTTTGAGGCCCCAATCATCAGAGAATGAGATTTTATGACGGTCTGAATTTTTGAAAGAATAGGAAAGTTTGTATGGAAAAAGTTGTTGGAGAGCAAGATCTTGCTCTCCAGAAACATTTTCCATACAAATCCTCTAAATTTTCCGAAAATTCCAACTGTGGTATAAACTTACTTGTTAATTCCTGGGGTCTCAAACTTGGCCATTTTGGTATTTTTGATGTGCTCTTTCCATTTCTGGCAGTCTTTAAGTTATAGCCCATAATACAAAAAATTTTTAGGAAAAATTTGGTCACGTGACCCCAGCTGCAAAGGGCCTATTACCAAGGAGACCGGTAAGCGAAAACGTGAGCCTGTCAAGGCAGCAGGATATTGAGTCGTGCGTAGTTTGATGGCTATGCAGAAAAAGTCTCAGATCCTTCAGCTCGATTTTCCTGTAATCCGGTTCCGTCAGTGATATTTTTTTGACCATATTAGGATGTAGCCGAATGTTGTCGGTATATCGCATGAACCAATCAGAACACTATTTTCTTTGCGACGTCACGAGGTTTCCAATATTTGTTCAGCTCTCCAGGGTGCAGAACCTCGTTGGGCGATTAGTTTGGTAAGTAATTTGCCTAACATTCTGCTTTTTGAGGCATATACATCTTGGATTTGTTGTGATTGAATCATACCATTGTTAAAGCTTAACAAGACCCGAGTTGTTTTCTGGAGTGAATTCGAGTGTTGTTTATTTGATTCACAGCAACGTTCAGGATTTGTTCACCATCTGTTCGCCAAATTATTTATCCATATTGGGATCAACAGCTGTGAAATGTGCAGTTCCAGAAAATACCTACACTCCCCTCTGCCAACGGAAGGGATTAGAATTTCTTAGGGGTGGGGGATCTGTTAGGCTCAAGTACCAGTCACTGTGAGAGGAAAGGAATGTAGACCAGACTTGAGAGAGCACCGGAAATCAAGGCCAAAGGCCAAAATATTTAAAGAAATGTATGACACTTTACTGGAATTTTCAGGGGGAATCTTGGAATCTCTGTTTTTTTTTTTTTTTTTTTTTTTTGTGAGACTCATAGAACTAGGTGTGATTTTTCAGGCTTGGAACTGTACTGTTTTGAATGGCTGTGCTATTTATTGCAGGTAACTCTCCACTGTACTTTTCATTGTGATTAAGTAATGAATTAAGGTTGCACTGTTCTGTTGCATAGCAACAAACTTGACCCACTTTTTACCATCAATTGCATCTATCTTAAAAACTAAGTTGGTAACCTCATATTTTTTTCCAAAAATCTTTTTATTACCCACAGAAGAAGAAACATGGAAAATTTCAAAAATCTATGTGGCATAGATTTTGCTTAAGGTGGCTCCATAGGGTAATCATTTATGGCGTTGTGTGCGCAAGTGTTATGTTTTGAATGTCGTTTTTGCATTCGTATTTACACCCAGTCCCCTCAAACTAACTACATGTAATAAGCAATGATTAAATAGTGTTTTACTATCATCTCTGTTAAAATTATTAGTTTTAGTGTTCGATTAGAAATGCCCAAAACATTATGTTTTTTACTTTTTTATGGCTTTACTTGCGATTTTCTTGAATTTCCTTCAGTGAAATCTTCCAAAATTTTCACAGCATATTGCTTCCTGCGGGACACGAATTTTAAACACGAAAAAAGTAGGGTTTGTAAAGCCAGGTTTTTCGATTATTGTAAATTTACATCTTTTACCGCTGCAAAAAAACTGGTCTTATAGATTTCCCTCAAAAACGAGCTCCGACTAAAGTAAAATATTTACTACAAATCTGCCAAGTTTTACGGAATTTCACTGAAGGAAACGCGAGAAAATTCACTGTCAGTTTTGCTTGTTGCGCTCATGTTGATGTAATAAAATATCGAAAAACACTGATGTTTTACTTCGAGCGCACGCAGATTACTTGAGCTTTTGTCCTCAGCGCGCGTGCAATCGTAAAACTATAGGGGGCCACCTTAAATTAGAAAAACTGGAAATGTCTAAGTTGGAGGAATTCAACTCCAGACTTTTTTTTTTTACAATTTCAAACATGCATTCGTCTTTTGGTGTTGAATAATTTTGTTACATTAAAAAAGTAGTGTCACCAGATCAGTTTTTGAGATATTAGCTTTGTGGATAAGGAATTTTTCTCGCATGTACTACGTGCAAATTAAAATCTCGACTTGCAAGATTGCCCCTTGTGCATGTATGAATATGGTCCGCTAATCAGTAAAGCCCACAATTCCACAAGAATAGTGTTTTCTGTTTTGTTGTTGTCACTAATAGCATAAGCAGTGGAAGAGGAGTACCATAAACACTCAAAGGTGAGATTGGCCAAGTAGAAAGAACAAGATTGATAGCCGGTGTGATCGATCGCAACATCAACATCTCAATTTTCAGTCATGTTTTAGTACAGCGGTTAAAAAGAATGATTTTCCTTTGAAATTGCCTGAAGGATGGATGTTTTTGAAGATAAAAATAACAGCTATTTTTGTGTTATCAGTTACTGACAACACAAAGCTTATTAAACTTGGCAGAAAGAAAGTTTTACGAAGTAGACTTCACACCGCCGTGTTTGTTTTCATTTTTGTAAACTTTAAATCTTGCGTGCTATCTCGCAACCTTTTGGGTGATCGTGTGATGCCTCGCGCTGAAGTGTGCACTAGAGCCCAGGTGTCTCACAGAACCATTACTGTTTTGGGCCACCTTAAATCAAGACTAAGAATCTAACGTTTCTACACAAATGATATATCAAACTTTTGAGACACCCAGAGGATCTGAGTTTTTTGGGTCTGTGGTTGGAGTTTTCAAAGTCTGATTTTCGACACATCCCTTTGTGTCTTACTTTACAAGCAGTTCTTGAAAATTACCGGAGAAAAGAAAACTTTACTTGTGCTGATGCCTACTCCAAAGAGGTCTTGAGATGCAAAAGGTGAATTTGTCCACCATAACTAGTTCTTGCTCAGGAGAACTAGATTGTTCTCAGCTGCTAAAATCAACTTTTAGTTATGTCCACTTCTTGACACAGCTTGAAATACTTAGAGAGCCTTTTTTACTTTTATGGCACGCTGGATTGGCACCCTGGAATGAGTGGGCCCAATTTATCCATGGACCAACAACTCATGATATTGGATGTTCATGGGTTGCAAACCTATGATTCTATGATGCACTGACTAGAAAGCATAGGTTTTCCTGGAAGTTAGAGCAGGTGAATAAACAGGTTCCATCCAGTGTTGCACAAGGAAAACAAAGGCAACAGCAGCAAATATGCAGATAAACACAAACAAAACTGTCTTGGGAATGATCAGTCCATCAACTTCGATCTATAGGAAAATGAACAAAATAAATTTCTTTAGTAAGATGAAACAAAACCAAATGCATTTAAACCAGATGTAGTCAATCAATAAAAATCAATATCAGAAATCAATCGATTCAATCGATATCAATTGCCAGTTGCTATTAATTATGCTCCCTCATCATAGGTCTGCAGTGCGTGCAGAGAGCCTTATGGTCCCTCATCATAGGCCTGCAATGCGTGCAGAGAGCTTTATAATATATGCTCCCTCATCATAGGTCTGCAGTGCATGCAGAGAGCCTTATGGTCCCTCATCATAGGCCTACAATGCGTGCAGAGAGCTTTATTGAAGGGGTGAGTGCAAAACCATGCTAAGTGACGATTTGGGTGAAAAAAAAAATTTTCACAAAAGGGCTTCAATTTTTGCATGTGGTCTTCAATGTAATAGAAAAACGCAGCCCCGTATTTTTGTCACTGGTTTTTGCTTCGTTTTCGAGTTATAACGTATGCAAAAATGCTTGGCTTTTCCTAGCCATGTCTTTAGGAGTTTATTTGTTGAACAGCAAACAGGCAGACTGTTTATAGTGTATGGAGTCAAAATCAAATCTCACAGCATATATAGAGCGGAAATCTGGGAACAGATTGTTTACGTCGGGTATTGTGACGTGAGCACAGCATGTCAATCGATCGAGAGTCAAACGAAATTCATCGAACAAAAAAGAGATGTGCCGCATTAGAGCTCTGTCAACTAATATCTTAAGCATTGTTTTAAAGTACCTTGTGTTCCTGCCTGGTGGTTGAGAGACATCATAAAGTCTTGATAAACCCGTAAGTCATCAGCACGTTTGAAAGAATCAAAATGTGTTCTGAAACTTTGAAGGCAGCTGATATACTGTAATCGTGTTATCGGCGTTCGAAGTCAGATCGAGCCAGGCAGCAAAGTCCAAGAGCAGTTCTTGCCCCAAAAAAATACCCTCTGGTGAGTCGTGGCCCATTGATGTTGCTAGTGTCAAAGTTTGGAAAGCGAGAACTGGTTTTAGACTTATAAAATTTGTCTTGTATGGACCGCCATGTTTTCCTGCGCACGAGGTGTAAAGACCCTTCCCGGCATGCATTGCGATCACGTTCTGTGGACGTTTCTTGAACTGGTAACTAGATTGTTTAAACATAAGAATGGCCAACAAGTAGCGATCGATTGTAACATAGATCTGTGATCCAGGTTGCGTTGATTTTATTTCAAATCGGCATGATTTGTAGTGTTTTGAGCTTCTGGGATCAGCGGACATGCAGATGTATGGAGACCCGTACGTTGCGGAGAAGGGTTAATCTGTTTATCTGTCAACCCTATTTATAGCGCGTTTTCACGTGAAATCAACATCATTGAGCTTATAAGTTGCGTGAAATTACCATTTTGCTGTTTTCTAAGTGAAACTAGCATCCTTGCTGTCAAGCGTTAACGTGAAATCAACATTTTAACCTATTTAGACCTGAAATTAACATCATTGAGCTTATGCGCTGCGTGACATTGACATTTTGCTGGTTTCTAAGTGAAACCAACATCCTTGCCGTCACGCGTTAACGTGAAATCAACATTTTAACCTATTTAGACCTGAAATCAACATGATTGAGCTTATGCGCTGCGTGAAATTGACATTTTGTTGGTTTCTAAGTGAAATCAACCTCCTTGCCGTCACACGTTAACGTCAAATCAATATTTTAACCTATTTAGACCTGAAATCAACATCATTGAGCTTATGCGTTGCGTGAAATTGACATTTTGCTCGTTTCTAAGAGAAATCAACCTCCTTGCTGTCACGCGTTAACATGAAATCAACATTTAAACCTTTTTTGACCTAAAATCAACATTTTTGAGCTTATACGTTGCGTGAAATTCACATTTTACTGCTTTCTAAGTGAAATCAAAGTCCTTGCGGACGCGGCTTGCCGATCCTTTGTTATGATAAACCGAGGCGAGACTTCGACTTATAACAAAGGCTTGGCTTGGCTATTATAACAAAGGATCGGCTCTGTTTATCATAACAAAGGCCCGGCTTCGTTTATTTGAAGACCTCGGCGGGAAAAGGGCGCTAGGTATTTTACTCAAAAGTGAACTTTGTCGAAAACACTCCAAATTTCGCATGCAGTTTTGTTTAGGTATGTTTAACAATGTCCCGTATTTTTTCCGCTAAGCTTCGCTTCATTTTCGAGATATTGCGTATGCAGAAAAACCACTCGGTTTTCCTAGCGGTGTCTTTATAAACGAAGCAAAAACCAGCGACAAAAATACAGGACCACGTTTTTCTATTACATTGAAGACCACATGCAAGAATTCAAGCCCTTTCGCGAAAATTTTTTTTTTCACCCAAATCGTCACTTAGCATGGTTTTGCACTCACCCCTTCAATTGATATTGCCAATCGATAACAATCGATAACTCACAGAAAAATTTCTTTATTGATTGCTATCGATTGGCAAAAATCAATAACAATCGATAATTCCTGTCTTCAGGAATATTGATTGTTATCGATTTTAAAAAAATCGACAATAAACATCCGGACTACAGTTGAACCTGCGGTTGTGACCACCTCTTGTAAGCCACCATCTCTCCTCAGCAGCCAGTTTTCCAAAATACCAAAAGTTTCTAAGTCAAATCACTGTATTTGGAACCTCTTGTAAGCGAACACCCCTCGTAAGTGACCGCCACCACTTTTAGAGCTAAAAGTTTGAAATGTTCTTTGCTTTTTACCTCCTGTAAGCGACCACTTGACAGAGGAAATTGGATAATAAAATGTATCAACATTAGCTCATTCCAGGTAGTAGAAGAGACAGAAATTTCTCAATGGGAAGTACCGGATTTGAATTGGATTTTTCACATGAACAAAACATTTAAAACATGACTAAGTCTCTGCAGTTACCATATGCTAATGAGGCAAAATTTTGACCCAATATGGTCTAAGCTCTTGTAAGCGACCACTTCCCGTAAGCAACCACCTAGACTTGACATTCTGGGTGGTCACTTCCGGGAGGTTCGACTGTATTCAAAATTGGCTTTGTTATTGTGTAAAATAATACCTGGAACAACATGAGAAGTTCATCTTCAGCATGCTAGCTAGATTATATTTTCCTTTTGGCCTACTCCTGAGGTCTATTCTTACGTTTGTTTCCAAATGCAAATAATTGACATCACTAGAACACTGACCGTTGTTTATTTTGTTTCATCATAATCCATGCTGATGCTACAATGAGACTGGAGCTCGAGGGTTTTATGCTGCTACTCTAGCTTCTTCCAGTGTCATAAACTAGCAAAGAAAGACGTAAAGCCCAAATTGTTTCTGCCAGTTATTTCTGTTCTTGTTATTTTGCCAATGATTGTAAAAGATACACAGGCTATGTTAAATTGGCTCAATAAAACCATTATAGACAAATTTTGTCAAACATTTTATCAGTGTAACTTGTAAAAGGACAAATATAATTTCCGATAACAATTGATAACAATCAATACCAATTGATGAATCAATCGTTATCGATTACTATTGGCAATCGATAACAATCGATAATTCGCAACTTTTTTTCTTTATTGATTTTCATTGATTGCTATCAGCAATCAATATCAATCTTCAATTGATATCGATTGTTATCGATTAATATTGGTTATTATACATTGAACTCACTATCTCTTTTCTGATTGGTCGAAAGTGTACGAAGAATTTTTGAAATCAGCGCCTGTGATGTCATCTCTGCAGATTATACAATAATCATGTCAAGGACACTCAAGGTCACGGGTAATCATGTCAAGTTCACATGTTTTGTGTTGCTTGCTGTCAGTGAAGAAGCAAAAACATGACTTCATTTTTTTTTCGTTCAATGTATAATAAAAAACAAATTATTATTAGATTCGGTTTTTGTGATATCCAGAATAATCAGGGTCTCAGTAAGGGTTATCAGCCTCAGCCTTCGGCTTCAGCTGATAACCTCTACCTCGACCTTGATTATTCTGGATATCACAAAAACCTCATCCAATAATTGTTTATTATCGGTGTATTGATTGACTACGCCCTGGATTTAAAGGCATGGGTGAAAATTACGATTTAGAGGTTTGCTCACCTTTTTAGCTGTGGATCCTGCTAATTCCTCCTCCACTGTTTTTCTTGGCCAGAAGATCAAAATTAATGTGAGGAGAACAAGCAGAAAAAATATTCCTACCACTGCGTTTCTACAAAAATAAATAAGAAAATAAACACAGTTTTTATGAACTGATAAAATGAGCTACAAATTTTGACAATTATGGGGTTGAAAAGCAGAAAACACGAATTTCATACATATCTCCTACGCAATCGAACACGCTGTCTCGATGGTGTCTTGAACAAACATAAGCTTACAAGTGGAACGAAATAATTATCGAACTGCAGTCTATCAAGGTACTTACTTCAAAGGTCCTGAGGTTCTTGACAAGGCTACGCATCCTATAATGCCTAAAGTCCAAAATATCAACACCAGTAACACACCAAGTCCCATTCCCGCCACCAAAGTCATATTGTATATTAATCAAAACTCCAAACGTTCTTCTGTTTACGACAGAGTCGCCAAGTTAAATCTTGCCGCCATATTGGATTTCGAAGATGCGTCATGTAGGGTTCTTAAAATGTCTTGAACGAACTTTGGCCTGCCCCAGTGTTATATTTGCGGGACGCTTTCTACGCAGGCTAAACCCAACCCATCTTGGATTTTGAAAACAAATTGACTTTTAAAGAACCAAGGGGTGGGGGTTTCAAGTCAAGGAGATCATAATACAGTCAAACCTCTCTACAACGGCCACCTTGGGGACAAATGAAAGTGGCCGTTACAGAGAGGTGGCCGTTATGGGGAGGTACGGGTGTGATATGACACCTGTTTTTTTTAATTCGGGGGGGGGGGGTGGCGGGGGGGGGGGGAATAAAACATTTTATCCAAGAAAAATGCTGACTGTAGTATAGAAATACACAATCAAAATATATCGATCAAACGGAAACAGAGACCAACAACGCGCCGTACGGATCAAGTTTCATGACCTTTTACAATATAACACAGGGTTTGGTAAACACTATTTGTCAGTCGTTGATAAACTGCCCGTTTTGGAGAGGTTATTTTGGTGTTTTGGGGCGCACTTAAGTGGCCGTTGCCGTTGTGGAGAGGTGGCCGTTGTAGAGAGATTAAAATAAGAGTGCATGTATGGACCGTCCACCGGGACGTAAATGAGGGGCTGTTGTAGTGAGGTGGCCGTTGCAGGAAGGTGGCCGTTAGTGGAGGTTAAACTGTATCAGAAAAAAAACTTTCTTCCCGTTTATGAAAGAAAACGTTTAATGTTCCGTACAGAGTGACATGCCTTGAACAACATCTAGCAATGTAAAGCAATTATTTTAAAGTGTAAAACTTTGATATAATGAATATGTTTCGTTTTCTATATATATATAAACACAGAAAATGTTCAGCATTCTAACTGTTTAATATATTGAATATCGAATGGAATGAAAAAAAAAAAATGAAACCGGGAGATTTCGTTATATCAAAGTTCCACTCCTATTGTAAGCAAATTTCACACAATGGTTGACCTGCGGTTTTGGTCGCACTTACAAGTGGCTTTTAGCAGCTGAAGTGAAATATCTACAATAGTAGCTGGCATTTAAGTTTTAACGATAAAAAACTAATAAACGCAAAAATCGAAAATATACGTCGATACAAAATAACAAAGAAGCTAGTTATTTACAACCGATTAAGAAGTATAAACTTCTCTTTAAATAGCAATCTAGTGCGGTTTTTAATTGAGTCTCGTAAAACTAGGACTAGGACCTTACCAATTACTTACCAATTAGACATAATTAGACGAATTTCAAACCGTAGTAAAACCAAAACCAAAGTAATTGTCTATTACTTTCGACACTCAATTGAAAACCGCTCTATCACAAATAATCATTTAATTGAACAATTATTCATTGCAAGGGCAAAGACCTTGAAAGCTTTATTGTTTCGTAAAATTCTCCTTGCGCTTTCTATAATTTTGTGGTACTTTAATTTCTGAAAATTTGGCTACATCAAGACAATATACCCTAACTGATGACTCTAAATTCTAATCATCTTTCTGCTGGACATTGTATTGAAGTTGTAAGGAGAATTCAATTGGGTATCAGCATTAGGGCTGGTTGGCAGCTGACAGGACAGTCACGTATTGGAAGAAAGATTTTCCCGCCCTTTTCCCCACAGGGGGTCCCAAAGGAATTGACGAGGACGATGATGATAATGATAATTGTGATAGTTTCTATTCCAGTGAATCTCCACGTCTGGCTTAGAAGTCTTATCATTTGTTAACCATCGCATACTTTGTAAATAAGCAGTGACGGGTACGTTGGCTTAAAATATTTTTTACTAGCCCAAGCCTAAGGTTTCTTTGTTCTGGTAATATTTTTATGCTTTTCTGGAGCCCCACTTCAAGCATCACTTCTGGAATCCGAAGAACAAAGATGAGGGATGTTAGGTCTAAAAAACTAACCTTCTTAAATAGAAAAATAGATAATTACCTCCTATAAGCCACCGGATTCGAATAAAGTTTGATTTTTTTTTTCTCCAGTTCATTCCTAAGGTCTGATCTCTTTTGCTTTCTCCAAAATATCAGTTAACTTTGATTCTCACGTCACAACTAACTTCTACTATTTCTGGGAGAAAGCAAAAGAGAAATCGAAAGCGAGGAGCAGAACATTTTATTGTTAAAAAGAGGCAACTTTATGAATTTAACGGTAACAACAAGGAAAAAAGCTTGACCATCTTGAGAACTCTGACGTCAGCCTTTCATCTAACATCACGTTGCTTAGCAACCCCTTTTACAACTAACTGCGGGCTCAGGTCCAACTCAGACACAAGATTGTCTAATGATAAGGTAATTTTTCGTCCGGACTTATCAGGCAATAAATTCCATATTTTCACTTGCCAGCTGATGCAGCGCAATAGCTTTGTTAACGATTCTCTCCAACATTCCCAAGTGTTCTCGACACGTTTTCTTTCTCCATTTAGTTCTTGTAACGAAACCTTTCACATCTGCCTGCACCATGTGCGTCATAGCCTCGACCTCTGATACTTGTCAATACGAGATTAGCTTCAACCTCTCATTACTATTTCCCATACATTTCCTTATGTCTCCTTAGAAGAATCTAATTGATCAGCTCGATTCTTATAACATGCTTACTCAATTTTGGCAAAGTGTTTAACCGTGAGGAGGATTTTCAAACTGGTCATCGTCGAGCCAGGATGGAGTGGAAGGTTTAACCGTGAAGGTCAGAACTGAGAGGATCGGTGGGTGTGAAGATCAGGTCGGCCTTCTTGTTTATGAAGTACACAAGTACAAATGATACGAAGGTGATTATCAGTCCTGCACCTAGTGTTACACCCTGAAAACAGCAAGCAAAATGTAAGGTACGATGATAACTTTTAGAGCCTGGTCTACACGAGCGATTTTTATGAGACAAATACAATTGATCGTGTAGATGGTACAGCAACCATTTGTCAACCGTTCAAAGTTTAGTGCGCCAGTGATGACTTGGGACAGCAGAGATACGCAGAAACATGGCAGGGCTGCTTGGTCGCCCTCAAATAAAAAGATATGGCGCTTACGAACACATTTGCTATATTTTATGTGACGAGCCGTTCATACGAGCAATTTTTCGTATGTATCAACTTTTATACCAAGCCATAGAAAATACATCCAATCAGAATGCAGGAAAGCCGTTGTATATTCGAAAATGCTACACCCAACCTTCCCATCATGCTCCGCGTGTATGTCACATTGATTGTGTTGGCCACTGTATTTTCCATGGCATGGTATAAAATAGTTATTCAACGCTTTCTCGTGGTATACCATGGATTATACAATAATTTAATGAATGCGCGCACTCTGATTGATCGATCGGCTATGCTTTATTGTGCCAGTAAACTCATGGAAATTTCGCGTGTCCTCTGAATTATTACATAAAAGCAATAGACTACAAGTTTCTATGGTTTAGAGGCATGATAAACCACTTGGGATGCTGGAAGAACACTCCAAGAATTCGTAAATCACGAGCCGCAGGCGAGTGATTTACGAATTCTTCTCGTGTTCTTCCAACATTCCGCGTGGTTTATCAGGCTATAAACCATAAAAACTTGTGGTCTATTACTTAAACATCCAACTTGTCACTTGTATTTTCTGGTATACACAGTAAAAGCTTGTGTGTGTACCGGGTAAATACCAGTGACTCGTGGGATATTTCATGATATACCACTCGAAAGCATTGCATAACAAGTATTTGTGAAATAAAAGCTAACACGCTAGGTTTTCAGTGAATATATTTACCACATAAAAATTGCCCAGTTTTCCTCGTCGACACGAGCAAATAAGAATTCTCACATAAAATTTGACACATAAAAATTGCCTGTGTAGACCACTCAGGCTTACATGTAAAGGAGCGCTCGTCTCTGCTCGACTTTTTGAACAAATGAGACATTTCAGTGAACTAATAAGTTTTTTAAAAATACAAATACAAAAAAATTTAACCTACCTGCAGTTCAGGACTTGCAACAAGGAAGACTCGAACTGCAAGATCGCCCCATCTATATTTTAAATGGAACAAAACTAATATCAGAATGCTTGGAAAATTAGTCCAAAACTAACTTTTGTTAAGGTTGTTAGACCTTGATCAGAATATGAGCTAATATGTGTCCAACAGAGTTTCACACACAGATAAAACCGTACAACATAATAAACAATAAGACATGAAAGTGTTTCTAAGTACCTTTAATTTGTTCCATGCACAAACGTGTAAGTTACAACAACCTTCTAGAACATACTAATTATCACGACACGAAACTACTACTCAACAGTTTTCACTTCAATGGTCCAACAAACACTAGGGTTTCAGACTCGGACTTGTATAACGTAATAAACAGTACCACATGAAAGTACTGCTCAATAGCGTTCATTTGAATGGTCACGCACTAGGGTTTCATACACAGACTTAAAAGTTAGAACCACGTTATACAGCATAATAAACAGTACCACATGAAAGTACTGCTCAATAGCGTTCATTTGAATGGTCACGCACTAGGGCTTCATACACAGACTTAAAAGTTAGAACCACGTTATACAGCATAATAAACAGTACCACATGAAAGTACTGCTCAATAGCGTTCATTTGAATGGTCACGCACTAGGGTTTCATACACAGACTTAAAAGTTAGAACCACGTTATACAGCATAATAAACAGTACCACATGAAAGTACTGCTCAATAGCGTTCATTTGAATGGTCACACACTAGGGTTTCATACACAGACTTAAAAGTTAGAACCACGTTATACAGCATAATAAACAGTACCACATGAAAGTACTGCTCAATAGCGTTCATTTGAATGGTCACGCACTAGGGTTTCATACACAGACTTAAAAGTTAGAACCACGTTATACAGCATAATAAACAGTACCACATGAAAGTACTGCTCAATAGCGTTCATTTGAATGGTCACGCACTAGGGTTTCATACACAGACTTAAAAGTTAGAACCACGTTATACAGCATAATAAACAGTACCACATGAAAGTACTGCTCAATAGCGTTCATTTGAATGGTCACGCACTAGGGTTTCATACACAGACTTAAAAGTTAGAACCACGTTATACAGCATAATAAACAGTACCACATGAAAGTACTACTCAATAGCGTTCATTTGAATGGTCACGCACTAGGGTTTCATACACAGACTTAAAAGTTAGAACCACGTTATACAGCATAATAAACAGTACCACATGAAAGTACTGCTCAATAGCGTTCATTTGAATGGTCACGCACTAGGGTTTCATACACAGACTTAAAAGTTAGAACCACGTTATACAGCATAATAAACAGTACCACATGAAAGTACTGCTCAATAGCGTTCATTTGAATGGTCACGCACTAGGGTTTCATACACAGACTTAAAAGTTAGAACCACGTTATACAGCATAATAAACAGTACCACATGAAAGTACTACTCAATAGCGTTCATTTGAATGGTCACGCACTAGGGTTTCATACACAGACTTAAAAGTTAGAACCACGTTATACAGCATAATAAACAGTACCACATGAAAGTACTACTCAATAGCGTTCATTTGAATGGTCACGCACTAGGGTTTCATACACAGACTTAAAAGTTAGAACCACGTTATACAGCATAATAAACAGTACCACATGAAAGTACTGCTCAATAGCGTTCATTTGAATGGTCACGCACTAGGGCTTCATACACAGACTTAAAAGTTAGAACCACGTTATACAGCATAATAAACAGTACCACATGAAAGTACTACTCAATAGCGTTCATTTGAATGGTCACGCACTAGGGTTTCATACACAGACTTAAAAGTTAGAACCACGTTATACAGCATAATAAACAGTACCACATGAAAGTACTACTCAATAGCGTTCATTTGAATGGTCACGCACTAGGGTTTCATACACAGACTTAAAAGTTAGAACCACGTTATACAGCATAATAAACAGTACCACATGAAAGTACTGCTCAATAGCGTTCATTTGAATGGTCACGCACTAGGGCTTCATACACAGACTTAAAAGTTAGAACCACGTTATACAGCATAATAAACAGTACCACATGAAAGTACTGCTCAATAGCGTTCATTTGAATGGTCACACACTAGGGTTTCATACAGACTTAAAAGTTAGAACCACGTTATACAGCATAATAAACAGTACCACATGAAAGTACTGCTCAATAGCGTTCATTTGAATGGTCACACACTAGGGTTTCATACACAGACTTAAAAGTTAGAACCACGTTATACAGCATAATAAACAGTACCACATGAAAGTACTGCTCAATAGCGTTCATTTGAATGGTCACGCACTAGGGTTTCATACACAGACTTAAAAGTTAGAACCACGTTATACAGCATAATAAACAGTACCACATGAAAGTACTACTCAATAGCGTTCATTTGAATGGTCACGCACTAGGGTTTCATACACAGACTTAAAAGTTAGAACCACGTTATACAGCATAATAAACAGTACCACATGAAAGTACTGCTCAATAGCGTTCATTTGAATGGTCACGCACTAGGGCTTCATACACAGACTTAAAAGTTAGAACCACGTTATACAGCATAATAAACAGTACCACATGAAAGTACTGCTCAATAGCGTTCATTTGAATGGTCACACACTAGGGTTTCATACAGACTTAAAAGTTAGAACCACGTTATACAGCATAATAAACAGTACCACATGAAAGTACTGCTCAATAGCGTTCATTTGAATGGTCACACACTAGGGTTTCATACAGACTTAAAAGTTAGAACCACGTTATACAGCATAATAAACAGTACCACATGAAAGTACTACTCAATAGCGTTCATTTGAATGGTCACGCACTAGGGTTTCATACACAGACTTAAAAGTTAGAACCACGTTATACAGCATAATAAACAGTACCACATGAAAGTACTGCTCAATAGCGTTCATTTGAATGGTCACGCACTAGGGCTTCATACACAGACTTAAAAGTTAGAACCACGTTATACAGCATAATAAACAGTACCACATGAAAGTACTGCTCAATAGCGTTCATTTGAATGGTCACACACTAGGGTTTCATACAGACTTAAAAGTTAGAACCACGTTATACAGCATAATAAACAGTACCACATGAAAGTACTACTCAATAGCGTTCATTTGAATGGTCACGCACTAGGGTTTCATACACAGACTTAAAAGTTAGAACCACGTTATACAGCATAATAAACAGTACCACATGAAAGTACTACTCAATAGCGTTCATTTGAATGGTCACGCACTAGGGTTTCATACACAGACTTAAAAGTTAGAACCACGTTATACAGCATAATAAACAGTACCACATGAAAGTACTACTCAATAGCGTTCATTTGAATGGTCACGCACTAGGGTTTCATACACAGACTTAAAAGTTAGAACCACGTTATACAGCATAATAAACAGTACCACATGAAAGTACTGCTCAATAGCTTTCATTTGAATGGTCACACACTAGGGCTTCATACTCAGACTTCAAAGGTATGTGCAAAAACTAACGGCTGAGATGGTCTATAAGTCCTTAAATGGCCTCGCACCCAATTATTTGTCCTCGAAATTCATTCAGCGAAGTGATGTGATTACTTTTTACAATTTGCGCGATTCTGATAATAAGCTTGCTATTCCCTTGCCACGTACTAACCATTACAAAAATAGCTTTGGCTATAGTGGTGCAGTCCTCTGGAACAGTTTACCCTCAGCTGCTAGGCAAGCAACATCTCTGACTAATTTCCGACGATTGTTAATCAATTCCGACACGGCATTCACGTAAAACAGGCTTTAATTTAGTTTACTTTTCTTTAATAGTTAGCCATATTTTTAGATTATAGAAGATTAATCTGTATACACAGTCTTTCGTAATAAGTTGTAGCTCTTATATTAAATTGTTAATGCCTGATGTATTTAGCGTGTTTTTAAATAAAGATGATGATGATACAGGGATGGCGGAACGTATTTTGAATGCCCCCCCCCCCAGCCCCCCCGGCTCTGCCGTCCCTGTCACCTTACTCAGCACAATAAGCAGTACTTACGTGCTTTCAGCCCATGTCGAATATTCAGTTGAATCGTACTGTTCCAAGAGAAATGCTGGAGACACAGCGGGTGACAGGAAAACAGAACCTTTCACACAAATGCCTTGCAGATCCTTTCCTAATATTGTAGCACTAGCAACACCCGCAGAACCGGAACAATCTTCGCTCTTGGGAAAGTGATAACCAGTGAAATACAATAGAACGCGATAAATGGTTTGTGTCAAAGCGTTGCTTGTACCGTTGACGCTTACGTAACGTGAAAACGGTTTTAAACTGTTGGACGCTGGAATAGAAAAATTCATTGTTAAACTACACGTTTATCAAAACTTTCCATCTTTATTTTTTTTGTGAACGTGTGTTTTCGATAGCGCCACTACCATATTAACTCAATTACGTACCAAAGCTCTTTGTATTTTTAGTGTTTTGGTTGTGGCGCATTTTCGGGAGGGGAGGGGGGGAGGGAGGGTGCCCGTGACGTCGCTTATTTGAGGGCTACGCTCTATGAAAAATCAAAACCTTTATAAACAATAAGTATGGGTTATTGACCAAGTGTGAGGTCAAGATGGCTGGATATTGACCAAGTTCTTTTTTTGCGTGTTTATGGACCTCGACTCCGTCTCGGTCCATAAACTCGCAAAAAAAGAACGAGGCCAATATCCAGCCATCTTGACCGAACAAGCTTGGTCAATAAAGGATTTATTATATGGCTTTCGGGGAAATTTTTCTTGTGGGACACGGCGGGTAGTCCCGAGCGGGCAAGATAGCTCCATCTTGCCCGCTTGGGTAGCCAATAACAGCGCAGGATTTGATTCATCTTGCCCGCTCACGGAGCTAGCCATATAATAACAAGCGAATACTAACAACCAAATAAAGCCACTTGGAACTGAAAAGCATTGTTGTCCAGGAGAATAAATTTCAGGTATATACTGAGTTGTCCCATACTTGATTTTAAATTGGACTCCTTCAACAGTTCAGTCTGATAATGCCTCGGAGCACATGCGGCGCTTATTCGAGGGAGACGCTCTTTAATACTCTTTGCTCTCTTAGGCGGCGCTCAATCACACCCAGGCGGTGCTTAATCGCTGACACAGGCGGCCCTTAATCGAGTAAACATGACAATACGTGTTTGTGAAAATTTGCAGTGAAACCATTACGGCGACGGCATATTTTCCCACCAGAAAGTAACTCTTTGACACGAGAGCGCACTCTTTTACTAGGGGAAGTGGTATACCTGTCTAACATTTATCATACGGAACCGATCTGATTGTGCTGATTAGACATATGTGGGCTTTCTGGTTATCATCAGTACTTACTTGTGTTAAATTTACCCCATGTCTTATTGCTATCAGAAACTTCATGATATAGAGGGCAATTGGAGCGGTTGAACAGGCAATAAACAAGGTGACCAACCTATTGGAAAAGAAAAAAAACAAATAAATAAATACACAGTCTTCTTCATAGCCGTTACCTAAATTGTCACGCAACGCTTCTCCCCATGTGAGCCTAAATAAGGGTTGCGAAGTTCTAAGAGTGCTGCTTGTTATAATGGCTTGTCACGCAATGAATGGTTGTTTCTCAGTTGCGTGACACTCACCAGTGCGTCATCTGCCTTGATATCATCCTTAGGAGGGTCTCCATCATTGGCGAGCGTGTATAGAGCTGTAGCTACTGTTGAGGAGATTTTGGTGAGTTTCTGTAAGAGACAAATAACTTTGATCAATAGGCAGGTTAATTCTACTACCAACCTATCGACAGAAGAGGTAGAGATTCTGTGAGATGAAGTGTCTTGAAGTGTGGTTATTCCTCCTACAGTAGATGGGGTGCTCATTTACCAGAAGTCAATTCCCCTCGCCAGGTTATTTTCTGTCTATAAGCCTTTAATACTAATTTCAGACACCTATTATACTTCTGGGTAGAAAGACGTTCTGTGAGAGCTATGTGTCTTGCAAAAGAACACAACACAGGGATCCTAGCAGGGGGCCTTTGTTCCAAACTCTCAATCCAGGGTCCAACACTGTAATCATCTAGCAATCACATCTCCTACACCTAACAAATTCAGTGGTAAACAACACACTTTTGACTACGGATGTCCCTACATCACATGACATATCTCGGACTGAGACAAGCTGATGGCACAACTTTCATAGAGCTCTTATTATTTCTGTTAGACAGTAAGAATGAGATTTCAACTCTTCTGCCAAATGAAATTAGATCTGGCTGAGGGCAAATTGTTATGGTTTCTAGTTCTGTGTTTAAGCAACAAATAAATGTGTTTTACGAGAACAGAAGGAATACCTTTGTAAATTCTGTGATAAGGTAAACTGTGTCTTTCTCCTTAGAGTAATTTCCTCCCACTTGGTAAAGATCATCAAAACGACTATTGTAAAATCTGAACGGAAAAAATCAATATGTTAACTTCTCTAGTGCCTTCGTTTAATATGACAAAATTAATCTGAATGCCAGTTGCCTTGGAATTGTCTCATAAATAGAGGAGGCTTATGAATATATCAGGCCACCAGACTATTAAAATGTTACTCTTTATACAATCAGTAATAAAAAGTACTTTCTACAGTACCAGTTTCAGACGTGTTGTAGCTTTTTCTCACCGATAATAGGGAGCTTTAGCAATGATGACGGTGACTTGTAAAAAATGGATTTAAATTTTACCTTTGAATGTCGCAAGTATGTAGATCTGTCCAGTGCCTATCAATCTAAAACCTTGCTCAGTCCAAATATACAGTGACGGTGTTCAATTCCAAAGGAAGATATGAAAAATTAGCCATTGCAGTGAACTCACGTTCTCCAAAATACATAGACCTTGGTCATTTCACGTTGTTGTCTTGCAGAGGATGGGTAAGAAATGTACCTAAATTTAAAACGCTTGCGCAGAGCCATTGTTCACCTCATTAAACCTTTTGTTTGATGACGTTCTCGTTGTCGTCGCCGTTGCCATTGTGGTTTGCTAAGGCTCCCAAATGACGGAGGTAGCGACAGAAATGGCCTCTTGCCATGATGTTACAAATTGTTTTGGAACCAGTGAAAATTGTTTTTGATATGTGCAGTAACTGAGGCACTACAAATAGTTTCACCTGCTGTGTTTTACATATTATTGTGTCTGGATATAGGGGACCTGGATCTGGCCAGACAGAGTTAGAATGGAATCCCGAGTTTTTTGAACCTCCAAAGGAAATGAAAATTGGTTTGTTGACAAATCAGGTAGTTTGAGAAATCGGGGGTAAAATTACAGTGTTCAACTGAGGGGAGGAAAATGGCTTTTGGTTCAAGTTATTAGAAGGTTAGAAAAAAACAAGGGTTCAAGAAATCAGACGATGTTATGTTTCTTACTTGTTGTTATACTTATTTTCATGGTCTGTTAAAACAATTCCAGGGATTTTGTCGTTTGACTTCAAGAATCTCTGGAAAGAAGCAGGGGGCAATGGCAGTCGCAGCTCAGGTTTCTTGATACCCACGTTGTATTTATTTCCTGCTTCTTTAAGAATAGCTAGCATTTCTTTAACCTGAAAAACATAAAATAAATAAATATGTCAGTCACTCCAGATATTAGAGAAAGCTATTGTCCTGCAAGCTCACGGACACAAGCTACTGTCAGAAAATCATTAATTAATTAAAGTGTTAGATTCCATTGAAGAAGGACGAGTTTGCCTATGAATTCTAAAGGTCTCTGAAGAGTCTCTCGGCCGAGACGAAACGCCGCGTCAGACTGAAAAAAAAAGTCTGCATGCGAGCCAAGTGGCCCATCAGGCCGGAGCTTATCCCGGTTTCTGTAGCATGAAGCGACCAGGAGTATTTCTACTCCCCCCTGGATGGGATGCTAGTCCATCTCAGGGTTACCCCCAGCATTAAGATCGCCGGTACCCATTTATACACCTGGGTGGAGAGAGGCACTGTGAGAGTAAAGTGTCTTGCCCAAGAACACAACACAATGTCCCCGGCCAGGGCTCGAACCCGGACCGCTCGATCCGGAGACGAGCGCACTAACCATGAGGCCACCGTGCCTCCCTCTCCCATGTTAGACTAGCCACGAACATTTCACAAGTATTTGACATGTCTACATGGAAGACTTCCATTGATCATACTTGCCGCAAGAGTGGAAATACAAAAATAATGATCTGCTGCCTCTGAGCAGTTAAGTATATATATCTTATTAGATGTTTTGGTGTGTAGTATCGCTGTATATTTTTACAAGTTGTGCCGTATTTTGACGAGCCCGTAGGGCAAGTCAAAATACAAACAACGAGTAAAAATATATAGAGGATATTACACGGTGGCGAGAAGATATGAATTTTATGTTCGAGTGGCAAGAACTATATCTCACAAGTGACATATTGCTTTTGCCACGAGAACATAAAATTCATATCTTCGAGCTAACGCGTAATGTTCTTTTTATTATATAGACATGCTGATGCGCCATTTTTGACGATTTTCCGAAGATTTCCGAAGATTTTCAAAAATTGTTCCGAAGGCCAGACGAACGTTTCCGAGCATTTTCCGAACATTTCAGAACATTTTCCGAAGATTGCCGAAGACGACCGAAGATCCGAGGATGTTTCAATCATACACCAACAAATTCAAGTGTAGTTAAAGATACAAAACAGAAATGTTATCACACATGATATCTTCACATGTGAGGATAACATCGTTTTTATCAATTTGTTACCACTCGGTATACCACTGACTTTTGTATAATAAATAGCGATACTACACACCAAAACATCTAATAAGAGATTTATTATCCAACAGCTGTAGTCAATAAATTTATCAGTGAAAGAGCAAGGGTGTGACAGTTTTGTGTGGGCGTGCCAACCTGTATGGCAAACAGGTTTCTACTGTACAAATAACTACAATATCGCTGTATATTTGTACTGTTATTTGGACGGTATTCGCTGCAGTTAGAAAATAATATTTCTTTACTGTTTATAAGGTACCTTAGTATCAGTGAGTGGAGTGTTCTTCCTGGAGACTGGATCAGAATGTGCCCACAATTGAGGCGCATCCTCTACAAGGCCCACTTGATTAAGTTCCAGGAAATATTTGATATTGCTCGTATTCAAATGAACCTCTTTCCCGTCAACCTTTAAAAACAAAACAAACCACTTGGCATATTTTTAAGTTTGGTATCACATACGACACAAACATTCATACATAACCAGAATTAACCTTGTGTTTGTAGTAGCATCTTACACTGTTTGCATGGATACTTGTGTTTGTGCTTATCGCTAGTTGAAGGCAAAATGCGACTTTTTTTCAATGAATCCACACCAGTCAAATTGGTGTACATCAGCAACCTCTCGATAACACAGTCACCTTATAACTACATTCTGAAATCCCACCCTGTTTAATCCTTTACAATTTTACCCTGTTTATATGGCCATTCAAACCAGCTACATTTCATCTTTCCATTGTTAATATGCACACTGATTCAAGTTTCAATTTTTTAAACGATGACGTATTGTGTGACGTCATCGCTTTATGCTGGCATCCATGCATTCTTTTGGATAGTGATTTCGCATAGTTTGTCGCGCTTATGTCCGTGCGCTTATGTCGCGCACTTTTAATCCCCCTGTGGAAGCGAAATGCACTCTGGGAGTTCCTTTGCTGCTTTCCTTTGCTGTTTGTAGGTTCAGCGGAGTGCTCTTAGGGACCGTTCATTTTTTATAAGGTAGGGGGGGCTGGTGGGATTTGGGGGGGGGCCATGTGAAAAAAAATGGCTTTCGAGGGGGGGCCATCCCAAAAAAATAAGGGAAAAAGGGGGGGTCATGTGAAATATTTTAGTAAAACTTTAAAATGGCATAATGTTTGAATATAAAAAAAATTGCTATAGAATAAACATAGAAGGCAGGATACAAATTTATTACAAACTCTCCTTCTGCTTTAAAAAAACGTTTGGCGACAAAAAGCATTTGTAGCTACTGAAAAGAAGTATTTAACACTTATTTTCGAATGCAACTTTCACTGGCACTCATCTTCATCTTCGCTGTCGTCGAGTTCTTCGTTGCCTCTTGTGCTGCTATGGGAATCTCTTTCACCAATGCTGCAAGAAGCAGCAATGCTTTCCGTCAGAGTGTACTCTTCAGGGTACATGAAGGTGTAAACATAATCTCTGACTTCCTGCTCAAGGTTTGTGGTGATTCTGCTTCTTGCAGCATTGGTGAAATAATTCCCTTCCAAGAGCTGTGCGATGTATGGCCCATCTCTTCTAAATAACGACGTGGCAACATCCACAACTTTAATACACTCTTCCGGGACGACCGTTCTAGGAGGGTACACAAGGCATTTTGGAAAATCATTTCCTAGCAGGTTTCCAACACAGATTCCATAAACTCGTTGGACGTTGTTTTCAGTCCGCTTCCTCTTTCTTTCATTTGACTTTCTGCGGTTTTCTTTTTTCGTTCCCCTTTTGTTGATGTGCTGTTTGAGTATGCCCTTGAATATGCTGTTATAATTGCTCTTCTTATTTTCTAGTGCTTCCATGTCCTGCGTGACCTTCGTCAACTTAGCTTCTATACATTTGATCTGTTTTACATTAAAACTGTGGGCAAATTCTTCGCCCTGCTTCAAAGCAAGCCAATTGGACTGAAAGAGTGTGGAATCGTGTTCCTTTACATCTCTCAATATGACATTCAACTTTTCCACCATTGCTCTGTGCTCTTTGATGGAGACGTTCAGTTTTCGTCCATCACTGGGCTTCAACTGGTACCCTGGCATGGAAAACTCACTCGCCCTCTCTGAACAGCCATCCGCACTTAGAAAGATTGCTTCTTTTGCTTGTAAGATGTCAAACTGCCTGGATCGTTCAGCTGTAAACCTTTTCTTAAACGACTCGTCGCTTTTGCCATTATTGCGCATTTTGGAATGAGCCTCTTTCATGATGCTCATGTAGTAATGCACTCTTTTCCCGATTGGAAAAGCCCTTCATGGGTATGTTACGGTTTAAATTTAGTTTTGGCTAAAATTTTCAAACCAATTGAATTTTCATTTCTCTTTGTTCTGAATTATGACAATGAACTTGAGACATTGAAAATTAAGAATGTTAAACCATAGATAAATTTAAACCATAACAAGTATGCTAAAATTTATAAAAAGTAATCCACTATTTGCAAGATTTGAGAACACTCATAGCTTTTTGTTCTACCTGCACAGGGCAACATTTATACATGCCTGTCACTAGAGTAGAGGGAAAAACCTTCCAAATAAAGACATCTGTAAATTAAATGTAGCAATGTGTTTCACACAACACATCAACAGATTTCCTGTTTTCTCACAACACTTTGTACTTGGTTCAGTATCATAATGCAGGAGCAAGGAAAGACTCTGTTCCAGGCCACTGTTACTTCCGTAAGATTGAGAAGTTTATGAATGAGCACTATGAGGAGGGGGAGAACTACAGGGAGTTTCTAAAGTTGTCCTGTCAAGAAAAGGAAGGAGAAATTTGTTCTCTTTGTTGTGAATGGACTGGACCACCCATAGAAAGATACCCTAAACCAGTTCCTGACCATTCCTGCCTATCGGAATACCACTACCTCTCCTACCAGAAGACCCGAAAAGAAGGACGTGATCCAGATGACTGGCAGCTAAGGGTCCAAGCGAAGAAAGGGCATGGAAGTGGCAGGCTGGTTTTATCTGACCCAGAGAGCGTTGCTCTGTTTGCAGATAAGTTTATTGTCAAATCAAAGTTTGTGGTGGATTATCTTCAGCATCTTGAAGTGCTGGAATTAAAAAGGAAAAAGAGAGCAGGAGAAAAGGCAAAGTTAAGTAGGGACGCAAAAGATAAATCACAGGAGGATTATCCTTGGACTGAGTTGTGCGAAGATCTAACCAAGCTTAAAAAGTTCCGTGTTCCAGAACTAAACAAGTACTTGAACCACCACGGGCTGAAGCAGCATTTGAAACGCAGCAAGAGTGAGAAAGTAAAGGCAATTGTAAGACATTCATGCTTACAGCAGAAGAGTCCTCTCAGAGCTGGCCAACCAACACTGAGAAATGCCAGGACATTGACACAAAATGACAACAAGGCAAGTGCTGACAGCAGTGAAACGGATGGAAGTGACAATGATGAGTATGACAGTGATGCCATTGACTCTGGGGGAGAAGATGACTCAAGTGACATCATTCTTGCATTCATCAATTCAGATGAGGAAGATGCCAATGAGAGGCCAAATGCCACACGCTCAGGGCGAGCCATAACTAGGAGATCCGAAATTGACTTCTCTTTCTTTTGATTTGTTTTTTAAACAACAGCTCTCTGTAGTATAGGGATTCTAATTTTGTCTTCATAGTGAGCACAATAACGTGAAGTAGGGGGATAATAGAGAAATATTAAAAAAGTTGAAATCTAAATATTGTTTGTTCAATTTTTTTTGGGGGGGGGTCATCCCAAAAAATTACCGCTATAAGGGGGGGCCATATGAAAAAATTGGTAAGCTGAGGGGGGGTCATGCGCTTTTTAAATGGTGCTTCCCAAATCCCACCAGCCCCCCCTCCCTCATAAAAAATGAACGGTCCCTTAATTGGAGCTTTTAAAAGAAGATTTAGGGGTGGATTTTGGTTTAAACAGTATCAGATAAATTTGCGTTCACGGGCAAACTCATAAATAGAACATCCTTCATACATACGAGTTTAGATAGACAAGTAAGTCACACAGGCGATAGGTGAAGGCTTTGCGGCTTTCCTTTGCTGTTCGTTGGATCAGCAGACTGCTTTTAATCGATATGACAAGTATACAGTTAAAACAACAAATTAATTTCCGGTGAGGTAATTAATGATGCCAAATATTTTTGAAGATAATAAGGTGTCGATTTCAGAGGGAGTAACATTCCCTTGCGGGTTTCCTTTGCGGTTTTGCTTTGCTGTTTGTAGGATCAGCGGAGTGCTTTTAAATTCAGCTTTTAAACAAAGATTTGGGGGTGGATTTTGGTTTATACAGTGTCGGATAAATTTGCGCTCACAGGCAAACTCATAATAACATATCTTCGATACATACAATTTTAGATAGACAAGCGGGTCGCACACGCGATATGACAAGTCAAAAGAAAATGATTTTCTCTTGGACAAGTATATGGTTAAAACAACAAATTAATTTTCAGTGAGGTAATTAGCTTTGCCAAATATCTTTAAAGATAATAAGGTGTTGATTTCACAGAGAGGAACTTTTCAGCGGAGTGCTTTTTATTTGGCTTGGTACATTTCGCTGACCCCTAGCACATGGACTAACAAGATGGACCTGGTACATGAACTACTTGAATGAACCACCAATGGACTACCCTAAATGTAAACCCCTAAACTTTCTAACCCAGAAGTTTAAGAATCAGTTTGTCTGCTCATGTTCCAATCTTCTAAGAACAATTTTTAAACGTCATCGCTTCTGCATGCATTGCGTGCCGTTTATTTAAAACTGTATCTGCATTTCGGATGTTTATTAAACAACAGTTGTTTAGAAGCGCAATTGTGATGTATCTGTTAAGACATCACTAAATTTAGACCCGCCATCAGGTTTGTCCCTACCCCGTTAATATAGCCAGATTTTCATGGCCCTTTGGTGACCATATCAATAGGAGTCCACTGTAATTTGATTTATTTTTTACCTTCCATGGATCACTGGGAAATGTGCCACTGTCCATGTCGTAAACCATTCGTGATGAACCAATGTAATCCCAGCTTTCCTGAGCATAGTAATATCAAAAATAAAAATCAAGGTACAGTACTGCAGACAAGCCTCCATTAATGGTCACCTCTCTACAACGGCACCTTTTTGTTGCCCCAGCAGATGGTCCATACATTCAATCTTATTTTAACTTCTCTACAACAGCCACCTCTCCATATCAGTAACGCCAGGTTTTTCAGTTAACATGTGCTCACCCCTTGAAAAAATGTAAACATGATGGGATCCTTGGGTGCTGATATTGAACCCTGAAAGAAAAGAACAAAGCTTTTGTTAAGCATAAGCAACTCGCACTGTATGCCTTTAACTCTAGCTCCTGAAGCATGAAGCATCTAGAAGTAACGGTATTTCTTCCTAGACAAAGATGCTAGTCTACTGCAGCTAACCAAAGGTTTCAATAAGGTTTTCGGCAGGTTGGCAATTAGTTGTCACAAGCATTCAAATCTTTTTGAACTGAACCTCTTAAGAAAAAAAAAACCAAATGAAGAAGTTTGGAACAGTGGGGCAATATTATTCTCACAGCCACTCCATTTACTATTTCTTTAATGAAGCCCTTGAGTAACCCTGGCCATTAGAATTTTTCCAGGCAGCATCAAAAACCTGCCAGCAGCCATTTAAATATATATTTTGGGGCTATCAAGAAAGCATTTGAAAAGCATCCACTTCAACACACTCTGACTGCCTTGTCAATTTTTGCCATTGACATTTTCCTGGAAGGTTCACAATTTTGGATTTAGAAAATGAAACATTTGCAGTTTCCTACTAGCAGATCTGCAAATCTGAAGTAACCTACATTTCTTTTCGCAGCACCAAGTGCTTTGGCTGCTGCTAGTGCTACTATTATCCCTGTGCCATCATTCTCTACTCCTGGAGCTAAATCATGAAAAAATGAACTGGAATCCAGCTGCAAACAGAGGAGGAGAAAAACCAAAATTAGCAGCTAACAGTCCTGAGGATATAACCAGCAAAAAATATTGTACCAGTGGTAGTTAAAAGGCTTGTCAGAAGCCATTTGGACAAAATCTTGTGGACAGAATGACACCACGAAAACGCAGCCTGGCTGCTGAGTACTGTTCAAAATGTCAAATTTTGGGCTTCTTTGGAGACGAATTTCATAAAGAAAACCTTCACTTTAGAGGCTGAAACTTTGGTGAGTGGCCAAACTTAGTGTGAGGTTTTGATTAGCGTTCCGGCATAAAACATTTTTTGGAGTGACCGTCACAATCAAAGATATGTATGAAGTTTAATTGGAATTTCCAGAGGGGTGGGGGTGTTAATTATTTAGGACTTTGTATTGTTTGTTGTATTACCTTAGTAGCTAGCATCACAACCTCTTTGTTCTTCTTAATTGGATACAATGTTCCCCACACATTCATGTCTCCAAGTGGCTGACAGAACTCATCTGCAGTTCAAAATAACATTATCATTTGATCAAACCTCTTACTGCAAAGAGTAGTGGCTTGATGGTTATCACACTGGATCTCAGATCATAAGATCAAGTTTGACCACTGGCTGGACTCACTGCGTTGTGTTCCAGGGCAAGCGACTTTACTCTGACAATAACTTACAGGTGTAGTCTCTCCTCCCAGGTACAAGGTACCGACAACCTGATAGGGAAGGCAACCTGGCAAAGCGCAGGGGGTAACTTAACAGTGGACTAGCACACCACCTAGAGAGGTTAAGATATACACCAACCATATGGCCTCTATGTATCCTTTAATGGGTCACTCACAAAATGGGAGAATTTGTAAACACACAGTCTTGAAGCACATGTAGTTATTATTGTATCAGTATATAAAACTTGTAATGAACAAGAGCTAGTGTTTCGAATCATCGAATAGTACCACAGGATCTCTTCAAAGGAGCTATATCATGGTTTGTGTATCGTAGAAAGTTAAGACTAAATTTTTCAAATTCATCATTTGCAATCTGTGTTAATTTTCTCCATCCTTAAACATCCTTGCTCCTTTGTGGTCTATTTCAGTAATTTTGTATGTGGCCAAAATAAATGAAAATAGCATGACTGAGCTCCTTTAAAGCAAAACTTACTGCCAATAGGGTTGGGCATATTTGTCTTTCTGATACAGGTCGGAGTGTCTTTAGCAGCATACATAAAGTCCTTCAGCTGTGCAGCGCACAGTGGATAGTCAGAATTTCCTTGTTTGTTGTATTTACTGTAACACTAAAATCAAAGGTGGTGCATGTTAATAAAAAAACAAGATCGAAGGGGGGGGGGGGAGGGGGGGACTGATATGTGATCCTGGAATGATAGAGTACAGTTAGTGGCTGAGGGGGGTGGGTTGTGTGAATGTTATTCTTTTTAAGAACCCCCTAAAAAGTGGGGGGAAAATAAACTGGTTTGAAACATTTAACCTAGATTGAAACAAATTAACCTTGGTTGCAATCATTCTGACATAAAATACATTTTAGACTACAACACATCACATCAACATCAGTGACACACTTGGCTATTGCCTTGTGTGCCACTTTTTTGTTCCTACCACATTTTGAGGTCATCTGTGATCTGTTCCTGAACAGACTCAAGGCAACATGGAATCTATTTCTAACTAGAGTTTTTGAATCTATGACTTACTTGGTTAAGAAGATATTCCACCTCATTCTCATCCTCTAAAGCAAAAATGGGAATATCATAATACTTGAATGACATCCCACTTCCCTGCAAAGAAGAAATCAAAACAGTTGGATATGTTCAGGGCTCAAAGTTAACAACCAACTGGTCGCATATGCGACTAGATTTTTGGCTGTGCACCTAAAAAATCATGTGTGGTCGCACCACCGTGTCTTAAAAGCCAAAGTACAGTGCGACTTCTCTAGTGCTTACTCACCTGACCATACTAATGTACTCAGATTGATAAATATAAATATAAATGTACATATAACACAACCAGGCACTAAATAATAAAGTCCCACCATTTTCCTTTCATCAGTGTGTGTTTTATTCATCATCTTCAAGCCTAATTTCCCAGTGGATTCTCGGAACTCGAACGTTCATTTCTTCCCCACGTTCTGTGTTGTAAATAACTACACTGACACATGCAAATGAAGGAATGGAATAAAGCACATGCTTCTTGCGCAATCGATGATCCAGCGGAAAGCGTTGAAACTGGGGATGAGAATTAAATCGTGTGCTCGTTCTTCGCGAACAACAGTTACAGAATGCTGCGTTTTGTAAAGAAAGCTTTGTTTTCGCTTGTCTGACATACAAAAAAGTCCAGCATTTTCGGAACAGGCCGGTCCACGAGTTCTGTGGCTTGAAAGCTAGCCAAATGAGCAAAGTTCGTGCTAGTTCTACCCAGATGTTGAATAAATCAAGAATGTTCGTGAACAGAATTTCAAAGGGAGGCAAACAACAAGCAATTGGATAGTGAGGATACTCAACGGAGTGACGTCAGTAGTTAATACCTAAGCATAACCCTTGTGTGAAATATCCTGATTCTTTTATTTGTTTTCATTGTGTTCAATACTGCTAGAATAACCCCATACTGCAACACGAAACCTGAGTCGCTCTTTTTGAAGCGTTAAGAATTCTTTTCGAGTAGGTGCTCCAAGTATTTGAAGCTGTGCGCCTAAAATTTTTAACTCTGCGTCTAAAATTTCGGCAGTGCGCCTAAAAATTTACACCTGGTCACACAAGTGCTCCCAAAGCCAAAAATAAACTTTGAGCCCTGATGTTATGATTCAATTTTCACTTCTGCTTAAATAAAACTTTTTTTATTTAACAAGTTCAATTTTTGTCAGAAGGGAAGGTCACTTTTTGTCAAAGGGGACCAATAAGACCAACAAATACTGGAAAATTCTCAATACAATTAACTGTAATAAGCAAATTTACAAAATCAATAAAAACATTATGGAAAAAATGTCAAAACTCTTTTGTCATGTACTGGTAATTTGTGAGTTTCTAACTTGCACTTCACCACTGCATCATGCTCTTGATTTATATAACACTTGTGCAATCTTCAAAATATTTAGAACCAAAGCCAAGTACAATATTGGCAGAAGTGAATGAAAGCAAACAAAAAGCACATCAGTGTAGAGGTTTCATTAAGGGCTGGGCACCAGGCAAATTGACAAGTTGTGAGGACAATTTTGCCAACCTGGTTTGACCATCTGGAGGAAAGTTTTTCTTCATTAGAGGTTTGTTTGATTTAGTCTTGCCTGCCTGTGAAAACCAGTTGCCCTTCTGCTGAAAACGTTAATGAAACCCCTGCAGCAGTGAGCACATGAATAAAGAATCACTAAAAAAAACTAATAAAAGGTATTAAGAATGTTCTTGACTTACACCGTCATTCCATTTTAGCTCTTTACAGTCTTTATATACTTCATTGTTACTGTAAACCCCTGAAATACAATAACAACATATAGTGAGACCATCAAATTCCATGAAAGAAGAAATCTACTTTTCAAGAAGACAGGTGGATGAGAATAAAGATTGAACAACGACTTTGAAGCTCTTCTTGCAGTCACTATTGCATTGTCCCTCAGTGACCAAACACATCAACTGGTCCACACTCAGACACATTTTTCATAATTCTTTTCCCTCTTATAACTTGCTAACAATCTTCATGCAGTTGATATTAATATAACTTACCAAAATTATCATTAGGGCATGCATAGTCAGGAGAATACACTGCAAGAATAACAGATTAAAGTACTACTATTAATAATCTTATATCCTACAAGTGACACCACTCTCAGGACAAGTGCGAAATAAGAAATACTAATCAATGTCAGAATTGGGCTTTTAAACAACTACATTTGTCATACAACTCCAGAGCAAGGCAAATGCACTTTGATGGCACAAATTTCAAATATTGTGCATGCATTCTTCCCCACCAGAAATTCTCTCGTTAGTTGCAAAATTTATAAAATATAAATGAAGTGGAGAGAGGCTCTGTGACAGTCAAGTGTCTGGTACTAGAACACAAGACAAGAACACTGACCAGGGCAGGCCAACACAAAGCCTATTTAGCATTAAATACCTTCAGGAGTGTATCGGTGTTTTCCTGACGGAACAGCTATGACCAGAGCTCCACTAATCTTTTTATTTTCTATCAGTGGATTGAGCATCTTACTACAAAAAGAAGAACATCAAGGCATGGTCAGTTAAAATGCACAAGAAAATGCATCAGAATAGTATAACTGTCCATGCACATGTGTACAGGATGTGCGAACACATTTAAATGATTTGTACTGTGTAATTACTCAAATGAAAGGTATAAACAGACCACCTGTACACATAACGACTACATACAGTCAAACCTCCACCAACAGCCACCTCTCTACAATGGCCACTTTTTCTGTCCCGGTGGACAGTCGATACATTCACTCTTATTTTAGCCTCTCTACATATGGCCACCTCTCCACAATGGCAATAGCCACTACAGTGCATCCCAACTGCCATAATAACCTCATGACAACAGCCACTTAATCAACGTCTGACAAACGATGTATATCAAAACCAATATTTTGTATGGTGAAAGGTCACAAAACTTGATCATTCTGTACCATGCATCATTGGTCTGCTATTTCTGTTTAGTTTCAGTTTCATTGATATACTCTGATTGTGTTTCATATTTATATGCTACAATAAGCATTTTTTTTAAAAACTAGAAATGTTGCAACCCCGAAAACAAACAAGAGTTATATTACACCCCTACCTTCCTATAATAGCCACCTCTTTACAACGGCCACTTTCCTCTGTCCCCACAGTGGCGGTTGTAGAGAGGGTCAATTGTATAAACTTACCAATTAGCACTGAAATTAAACCTGCTAATAACCAATCAATTTTGAGAACTTTGCGATAGAACTAATTGACACCAGGGTTGTAACTTTGTTTTGCACATAAAACACTAGCAGTGTTCTCCTTTTCAGGTGGTAACCAGTAAAATTTACTGCCTGTAGCACCACTCATTACCGCCTAAAACCCCTTGGAATTCTTGAAAATTCAACAGGTAAAAGAAAAAAATATAGTTGTTTCACTGGCGTAATTGGTATTTTATCCTTGTAAAAGAATAAATAAACAGATTAAAAGATAAACTGCGCAGGCTATGGTTTGTAAGTATTATCTGTGGCTTTTGAACTTCGAGGCAAGATCCACGAATTTTTGGCGAGCTTTCTGCCACAATTCCATGGTGGCAGATGTCATTTCTTCCCACGTGCATCGGATTTGTTTACGTTGAGTTTCACAATGAAGCAACAACGAATGTTGTTCTCATTTCTCTCCATCAACAATGGCAAGAAGTCACAAATGGAAACAGTTACAGGTAAAATAATTTTAGATGTTACCAGTATTTGATTTGCAAGCAATGTGGGGAAATCAGTTCCATGAACTTCCCACCTAACTACCAGCTTTAGAAAACTGGTGTTGCTAAATTGACCAACATTCACCTGTGGTGACCGAAAACTTCATCTTCGTCACGTAATGCTGCACATTCAGGTCAAAAGTCTTTAAAAGCTATTTCCAGATGATGTTTTGAGAGAATCCTTGACAATAAAACCCTTCCAGAACGTGGATTTTGTTTTGTTTGAGAGACAACCGCTGATTCTGTAGTGACACTTCATGTGAGCACAGCAAGGTTACCCCGGAAGTGGCTTTTGCCTACTTTTCTGTGATTTTAGGGCAAGAGAATTAAGAAAAGGAATAAAACACTTAAAAATGAAAATGCTGTTTGATTTCATTTGACATCTAAAGCCAAAGGTGTAAAATTAGTAAACTGTAATGCATATCAGATAAGGTCTTTTCAAAGAAAATGTTTTTATTAGTTCCTTTCCTTTTCTGAAATGTTCCTTCTGGTGAACAATTCAATAAGGGGACAGGATAGAAAGCAGAGCAAGTTGTTGGTGATTCATGTATTGAGAGGTTGACCAAGCATCTGAAAAAAAAAGGCTAAGAAAAAACCAGATTTGCTTTCTATGTTAGCCCTTAAGAGCTGCTGCTGAAACAAGTTGACAGGAACAACAAGAAACCCACAAGGAACGTTCTGACAACCATTAATCTTTTGTATATTGTATTTAATACTCGCACAAACTACCTAGCAATGAGGGTAAAACTTGTATCTGTAAAGGTTTAATTTAAGGTCGGCGCTGAAGTTGACAAGAATGGGGCAAATTTCAATTCCATGTTATGTACAGAGCAGACCTAAGAAACAAGGCTGTGATTCAACCGATTGCTTTACCGGTTTAAAATGCTCTTTTACCTGTTGTACTGAAAACAAGGGAGAACCCTGACTAGCCTGCCAGAATAAGACGTGGACACAAGCCTGGAAAAATCCTAATTAACTAATACTTACAGATCAAACTGGTCCGATCTGAAAAGAGCAATGTATGGGTGATGTTTCCCTTCCTGAATTATCCATTCAACATCACTTATATTTTCAATGAAGTGAAGTACTCCAACATGGCCATTCATACTAGCTGTGGAAATAAAAACAAACACAATCATAAGGACAGGCTTACTTGTGAGAATTAACAGAAATCTCTCTTCACAACTCAATTCTTCCCCTGCTTGAGAGACGAGAATGCAAGGGCCATGGGAGGGGAGAGGGAGGGGCAGGTGCAGAAGGGGTCTACAGAAGGTGAGGGATGCGAATGTAGGTAGTGGGATAAATTTCAAAAGTGACAGAAACCAGACGAAATTTCAAAGAAAATTACAAATTAATATTTAAGAAAGCATGCATCGCGTCTTTATCAAGTTTTATGCACCTATCAATGGTTTGCCCCAGGATGGGGGGGTGGGCAACCCACAGGAATTTGACATTGTGAGGCTCTACCTGGGTAGGGATTTTGACGTCCACAGTGATCCCCTGGGTGGGAAATTTGACTCTGTCGACATCTTGAAAAGTGAAGAGGGCCTGGGAGTGAGCAGCCATCTTGGAAAAAGCCCAGAAGTCATTTTGACGAGCTTCCCGCATTTTTGCTGTGCTTTTCACAATGGCAGAATGGAAGGTAAGTATTATCTTGATGCTTTTAAAGTAAAAATTGTTGTTTTTAACACCCATCCGTTATCTATCTTGAAGTTTTGTAACACAGTGTTTCTTTCTGTTGGATTTTAAAAGAAAAATTCACACAGAACCTTATTTTAATACATTGCATCCTACTTAGCATGATTTCACTAGCATGATTTTACTGAGTTTGTTGACATTACTGTACAGGATCTGTGATCCCCAGGGGTGGGAATTTGACTCTCCATGGAGACCCAGGGGTAGCGAAATTGACATTTGAAGACCTAAAAATTTCAAATTCCCCTGGGGTTGACCGCCACCCCCCCCCCCCCCCCCCATCCTTGGGCAAATCATTGATAGGTCCATTAGTATTAATCTACTGGCGTTCTATCATGAATACCATTCTCTGATTGGCTATGCCACTCACTATCTATTCTGTGACAGATAGTGAGTAGCGTAGCAGTGTGCGCTTGTTAACAAAATGACGACTGTTTCTTGGCATTTTCGAAGTGTCTGTGAAGAGGATTTAGATAAAGTTTTGAACGACTGGTAGATTTATACTAAAACAATTACTAAATTATTCACTCTTGATTTCTATGCATCTGTCAACTATCATGCAATAGAAATATCGAGCTCATAATCTAATTGTTTTTAAGTATAAATGTATTAGCGTTCTATCATGAATGCCATTCTCTGATTGGCTATGCTACTCACTATCTATTCTGTGATAGATAGTGAGTAGCATAGTAGTGTGCAGTCATTAACAGAATGACGGCCGCTTCTTTGTGTTTTCCAGGTGTATGTGAAGAGTCTTTAGATAAAGTTTTGAACAACTGGTAGATTTATACTAAAACAATTTATTAGGGTTAGGGTTAGGATTAGGATTATTTGCTCTCAATTTCTATGCATGATAGTTAACTCAGGCTGTGCCCTCATCAACTATCACGCAATAGAAATCTCAAGCTCATAGTCTAATTGTTTAATAGAAACAGGGGGTGGAAGTTTGGGAGACCCAGAAATGCTGTGATCATCAAACTGTCAATTCTCTTTGCTTGCACCATCGTTATTTCAACAGTTCATGCTAGTTTTGAGTTTCTATCGAGTTAAAGAAACACTATTTTAAACCAATCAGCGGGCATATTTTCTTTGGGCTATTTTCTAAAATATAATAGAATAGAAAAAGTATAGAGTGAGAAGTCCAGACACCCCTTGCCCCCGATAACGGTGTGAGCCTTCGATCTACTCATGTTTAGAAACTAAGCTCAAACAAACTTCTTTGACAGACCTATTTATTGTTCAATAACATGACGTTTCGATTGATTCGCTCAATAGGCTAAGATATAGTCGGACTCAAAGTCACTTACAAGTACATCCAATCTGATGTGTTGCATTGGTCAGTATCACACACGGACGTATCTCTCTTAAGTCCTCATAAATTTTCTGGGCGACCTTATCTCCAGTTGCTGCAAAACACAATGCAAAAATTAACTTAACATCTACATTTATTGAGTCATGTCAGCAGAAACTATATGCAGTTATAACGCTAACTTCAACCTTGTGCATATAAAACAGATCAAAACAAAAAAGAGACTTCAAATTATGGAAAGCACCATACTTTTATCATTAAGTGTAAAGCATTATAGCAGCTATACCAAAAAATTCGAAAAGCCTAAGCTAAAACACAAATTTTGCTCCGTTTCATTAGTGAAAAAGTATGCCCAATTTACCCAGCTATTTGACAATCCTGCTGCAATTAATAATTATATAGTAATCATATGAGATAAATAACGTGAGTTTCATACGATATATGAATATTTATGCGTTAAAACATATCTTACCAGCATACAAAAGTGCAAGAAATAAGGAGAATATCTGAACTGCCGGTTTGGTCGCCATCTTTGATGTGCATATTCCCAGAAGGCCTTTGGATCATACATTTCTCTGAGATCATTTCCGGTTTCTTTGCTGTTTCCGGTAAAGTCCAGACTTATATCATTTCGCCCGGCCAACATGGCGGCTGAGTCTGCTGCACAGGTAACGTTTATTTTCTAACCAATATATTTGTTAAAAGGGTATGTGTAACAGACAGAAACATATTCCTCAATTATTTTAGGATATTTATCAGGTTTTTACATAATCGAAGATGAATAGAGCTTTTATCTGTCCTAGTGGACCTCTGTTTTGCTTAATATCTATACAAGATCTTTGTTATTTAACCTCATTTGAAATTTATAATAGTATGTCTGTTCAAATTGTATTTAAAAGGAGTTCTATTATTTTATGCTTCTCTGTCAAAAATCAACTGATTTTTGTCAATCCTCAAAATTAACAATGAGTGAATGATACAGAACAATCATTCATGCCTGGTACCATCTAAATGTGTTTTGTCCCAATTGGGAAAAATATAACGCCCGGGCGGAGTATGGGGTTTGGACGCCTGGATGTTGCTTATACAAGGTAGACGTGGTAATAAACCACTGTACATGTTTACCTTGCGTGCTTGCAGTTAGCACGGTTAGGTTTGCTTGCAGTTAGTGTCACTCCACTTTGCTTGTGGTTAGCGTCACTCCATTTTGCTTGCGGTTAGCTTTCATTTGTATGTTAGGGTAGCTCTATATTAATTTATATTACTGTTCATTATATGTAGTTTAAATTTTGAAGAATTCGGCAGCTAGCAGCACGGTGGTACAGTGGTAAGAAAGGGCAGGGTGGCCCGGGTTCAACTACCAGTGAGTGCAAACTTATGTAGTTCTTTTTCCTCATAAAATAGTTACAAGACTTAAAATTTTAAGTCATACTTAGTTGACATAGTGTTTCTTCGTTTAGGAACCCGGGAGGAAGTCACCCTCAATCTACGCCCGTGAGGTAGAAACACCCTCCCAATTGTTGCAAAATATCTCTGCTCGTGCGCAATTGAAACCATGCTTTCGGGTGAAAAATGGCAGATCTCTTCCCTGAGCTGTCAGTGAGGGATTTAATTATATGTAAAAACAAACTGGGTGATCGAATGATAAAACAATTATTAAACTTGATTGTTGCAAAATATCATGATTTGTCAGTGTACTTAACTCAGCCTTCAGCTTTGGCAAATAATGGATCTATTCAGCACTAAAAAATCATAATATTTTGCTCAACCATGTCCAAAATTTGTTAATTATTTTACATTCACCCTTTTAGCTGTTTGTGCGGCTAGGTGGCAAACATGCTTTAGATGGACTGGATATAAATCTCTTTGGGGATATACCAGAGGGAATCCAGCCAGGAAATGTAGTGGAGTTCTCTGGCCAAGAAGGAAGCGGCAAGACTGAGATGCTTCTTCATCTGATCGCTAACTGCATTCTTCCAAAATCGTGGAAGGATCTAAAGTTGAATGGCAGGTCTGTTGGAGTTGTGTATGTGGACACAGATTACCATTTTCAGCTACTGCGACTGGTGACAATAATGGAACATAGGATTCAAAATTCAATTAAAGACACTCAAACTGGAGCATTTCTAGAAAATAATAGAAGCAACACTGTGGAGAACATTCCTGGGAGTGATTCTGCTCATTATCCTGAGAAGTATAGTGATTATGAAGACTTTATCAAGTCTTGCCTTGGTCGCCTGTTCATTGTACATTGTAACAGCAGCATTCAATTGCTGGCGACTGTCTTATCACTAGAACATCTGTTAGCTGCTAAACCTGAAGTGGGTGTCTTTATGATTGACAGTCTGAGTGCATTTTACTGGCTTGATAGATGTGGTGGAGGGAGTCAAAGTCATCAAGAACACAAACAGCGAAAAATTGTGGATGCTATAAGAAATTATACACAACAGTATCATGTAGTAGTGATTGCGACTAAACAGGCAATCTTTGGATCCAGTGACAAGAGTATGAATCACGAACACTTGTGTCAGGCTTGGCAGAGACTTGTGAATTATCGGTTTGAATTTGACAAGAATAAGGGTCAAAATGGAATGAATCAGATTTATTCAGTCTGTAGGACGTACCAGCTAAGCAAAAAACATCTCAGATTTTATATTAAGGAAAGTGGCATTGAATTTGTGCCTTGAATCCCGTATTCTTTGTAAGGCTTATAAACTTGTTGAAATCTCTCCTGAAGTAATTTTTCCTTTCCAGCCACACTGTGGTTTGAACACTCAACAAATCATAAAAATGAGAATCATATGAGAAATATATTTAGACATTAAATTTTTTTGCAATAATATTATTCTCTTCTGATGGCAGTAAATTTTCTATAAACCAAGTTTTGGCTGTAGTCAATAAATAGATCTAATGGTTACAGACTATGTGAAATCCATCCCAACTTCTCCTCAACATTTCCCTATCTACTCTATCAAACATATTCCTGAGATACAAATGGCCTGAACGCTGAAAGTTTTTTGGGAAAAAAGTAGTCAACACATAAAACAAATAATCTATCCGAATATTCAGATATTCATACCTTGATGTTCAGATATTAAATATTTTTCTATTTAAATATTGTTTAATAAACTCACTTGTACTGGACTGGGTTGTTCAAAGCCCAATTAAGTTAACCCAGGATTAGCGATAATTTTGATTTCAGTTTTGTAACTTTTTGGTAAGTTTTTCAGTTTATATTTGTTTGTTCTTCTGTTTTGAGTTTGAATAATCTTAAACTTCACAAAACATAAGCAGCGAAAAACATTTTCATTCAAGAAAAATTAATACTTCTTTTAATGTGTAATCCTGGGTTAGCGTAAACTGACTTTCAAACAACCTGGTCCTGATTGGATCATATTTAAAAGTTCTTTTCTTTCTTTTCAAAGATAAGGTGGGATGGGGGGGGGGGGGGGGGGAGAGAAAGAGATTTGGAAAGTTGTCGCTCTTTTATCGTTTAAACTATTTTGCATCTTCAAGACCGTCGTTAAAATGCTAAAAATTTGCATATTTTATGGAAAATTTAGAATAGCTGAGCCGAAAACAAACATTCCTGGGAACTAACTTACACACTAGGTCCCAGTTCTGACTCGGCAATTTCTGTAATTAGCGGTTAATTATTGCTGTCGTCATAGAGACGAGTGACAAGGAAAATTAGATTCTCCTGTTTTAGATCCTATCTTGGCTCGTTTTGGTCCGTTCCAGCGAAGGATTGAAACCTCAACATGGCGGTGCAATACGCTCCCATGAAACTACGAGTTCCGCCCGGTTTTCAGAATTTATTGGAAGGGTTGGCGCGGGAGGTATTGCGAGAACAGCCTGAGGACATCATCAATTTTGCTGCACAGTATTTCAGAAACCAACTTCTAATCCGAGAGGGTATGCTTTTTGCTTTTAGTAACAACGAACGACGGTGTTTACAGGTCTATGTAAATAGTCTGTTAAACAGAAAGAAAGCTTGCTAAAAAGGAAAGTTTTCAGCTGAATTAAAGTGCATTTTTTGGTCGGTTCTAATTGCACATTGCTTACTTCGATAAACTTACAATATAAGATATAAGCTTATGAGGTTTAATCTTAACTTGAAAGTTGTAAATTCCCTTTTAAAACTGTTCTTGTCAAACGAGTATAGACGCTTCGTGTTTTCGGTGCAATTCTATTGCTTAGGTGATGTCCTTATTTTACGGGAGTCAGTAAGCTTAAATCTAGTTTATTGTGAAAATTCCAGCTCACTGTCATCTAAGCTTTTAAGCTTAATGTGAAAAAAAAATCTGACAATATTTCGAATACACAGCTGTCTACTTATTACGTGGACATTATGAAATTGAAGTTTACTTTTCTATAAGGTGAAAGGAAACGGGTAATATTTAGCGTGTGAAGGTTATTTAGTTGATTGATTATTATCAAGTTTATCTACCACAAAAGCTTTCAATTCTTATATTTAAAATTTTAGGACAAATATAATTTTATGCTTTGTGAAAAATGGTTTAAATTCAATATGAATTGGACAAAAACAGTCAGCTGTTCTGTAAATCCTTTTTTTTAGAAAATATAACACAATTTAATTTGTGGGCATTTATTAATCCCCAGCCCTCAAATGAGAATCTCTCTTTTGTAAAACATGTTGATGTCCTCTGTAACTACTTAATTTGCAAATTTGCAGAAACCGGCAAAGATGATGCAAGAAAGGGTGACCAAATGGAAAGACTGCAGAAAGGAGAAGAAGTTGACATCGATCCAAATGATCCTGAAGTACAAAAAGCTGCAACCAAAATCCAAGCAAGCTTCCGTGGGCACAAGGCCAGGGAGGACGTCAAGAAACACAAAGATGAAGAAACTGCAGCTGTCAGAATTCAGGCTAGTTTCCGTGGTCACAAGGCTAGAGAACAAGTTAAGGAGATAAAGGTTTCACAAAGCAAGGAACAGGTATCGGAAAGTGTTGATGCGGCTGAAGAACCTCAACATGCTGAGGAAACTCCAGATGCTGAAGTAGCTGAGGAACCTGAGAAGCCAGAGATTGCCAGTGAGGGCCAAGCTGCAGAAGTACCACCTGACAAACCAGCCGCAGCAGTAGAAGCAGAAGCTGTCACTCAAGAATCAGAAACTGAAAAGGGGGAGCTTGTGGAGCAAGATGGGCTACCTGATGATGCCATCACCACTGGAAGTGCAGAGGTAGCAGATGCAGTCAATAAGGGAGAAACTGAAGATGTTCAAGCTGAAGAGGCTCCTGGAGAGACAACAGAAGCCACTGAAAAAGATGAGGGTGAAGATGAACCAGGCAAGGAAGCCGATGAGGCAGTTGGGGGGGAGGTAGGAGGTGAGGAAGAGCAAATAGATCTAGATATGAATGATCCAGATTTGCAGAGTGCTGTAGTTAAGATTCAGGCTAGTTTCCGGGGTCACAAAGCAAGGGAAGAGGTAAAGACCTTGAAAAGCTCAGAGTCTTTACCTCAAGGTGATGATGAACAGGTACCATCAGAGGAAAAACCTGATGACAAAAGACAGGAAGAAACTGAGGATACTGAAAAACAGGGAGAAATTGAGGGTGAAGAGAAACAGGGAGAGATTGAGGGTGAAGAGAAACAGGGAGAAATTGAGGGTGACGAGAAACAGGAAGTATCCAAGGGAGATGGAGATACGGGTAACGATGATGTCGAGCCATCAGTAACAGAAGATGCTGATGATTCTAAACCATCAGAAGATTAACTTTAATCATTATGTTATTAATAAACTACGGTGGAGGTGCATTGTATCTATAATTGTTAATGCTTTATTATGCTTTATTGCAGCTTTAACTTAACATTGCAAGTGATTGTGTGATTCGTAATATTCGAGTTGTACCACAATGTTGCTATTTCTGTAGCATGAATTTTATGTAAAAGTTACTTCCAGACTCAAAGTAAAAGTTGTTGTAGAGGTTTGTGGCAAACATATTAATTTGAAGATATAAAAGTCCAGGGTATAATGTATATAGAATAATATTTCTTGTTTTGGTCTGTCCACTGGATATTAACTTAATTTTTCATAGAAACTGTTTGTGCCTAGGCATTTAAGAATAAGTTATTGCCAATTAGCTTTAAGTCCGTATTTTTTAACCAGATTCTTTAGCAGACCATTTCGGTATTTATACATAACTCCAGTGCACACTCAAAGGTAACTACAAATCACATTCTTGTGGCGTGTTCATCTTGTAACATAGTCACTTTGATCATAGTTGTAAATGTACATGAAGCACTAAATTAGGGAGGTGCTATAATTTATTGTTGAATAGAGCTATTTTCAATTGAGTGTTTTAAAACCAAAACAAAACCAATTACTCACCAATTAGATTACTCAGCCAATCTAAAACCATAGTTAAACCAAAGCCAAGGTTACCTGATTATATTACTTTCGACACTCAACTTAAAACTGTTCTAAGGAAATTTAATTTATGTCTCATGAATAATGTGATTGTATGCAATAATAATGTAGCATGTGTTGATTAGAGCTTCACATTTTACAACTTTCACTGTACCAAGTGTAAGAGATGTTTTTGTCATGTAGAATTTTAATTTTCGTGGGTTGTGTTTAATAATTTAAAGTAACTGGCTTTCATACAAGACCAACACCATCAGAGAGGTATCCTACAGCGTAATTGAGATTTGGATGGCCATCTTATGACTCCTAAATAATCTACACCCACAAAAAGAATATTTTCATTATTTAATAATGGTAATTTTTTTATAGGTGCAAATTATTGTTAGTTTCTCATTAAGTTGAAGACATTATACACAGCTAATTAGAAAAGCTGTTGTTTTGATGGACTGTGCATCATCAATATTAAAAAGGTTGGACATATTTTAAATCTCAATTTCTTTTTGTGTGTGCTTGGGGATCACACAGCCTAATAGTCTGTACCGTTGTATTACTTTTAGGAGAAGGTAGAACTCCAAATTGTGAAAAGATTGATCTCAAAAATGATTGTAACCAGGATTATAGATGCGTAGTTTATGGGCAGGAAAAAATGAAATCTCATGTTTAGGAAACAGACTTGGTGCAAGGTTGTAGGTGCACAGGCCAGAAAATCTTTCTGAACTTGTTAACAGGCCTGCTTAGGGTTTTTGTAGCTACATCCCTGTTGTGTGGATGAAAACATTTTGAAACAAGCATTAATTAACTCAGATAATTTTAACCACAGTTCCAGACAAGAATGTAACCTCTTCTGTTCTTAAAGGAGAAAGAGTGGAAACCCTCATAACGAGATTGCTTGGATTTTATTGCTTTGAACCCCAAAAGAAATTAATTTCCATAATTTAACACCCTTACTACTATGGGCAACTTTTTTTTCAGAAAGGTGTAAACATGACAATAATTATTTAGGATTGGTGAGAAATTGTTATACTGCTATAATGATAGTTTAAGAGTGGAGTTTAAGGTTGTTTCTTATAAATAAAGTTAATGTACATTATTTATTATCCAAAACCACACGATAGTACTTGTGTCAGTAATATCACATAAGCATAATGCTAACTGTACTGTTGGAATGTTCTTTATGAGTTTTAGTAGTTATTCTCTAGTTCAGAAGAATGTTGTAATAGACTACAGTGTGTTATGTCTGTACAAAGGAGTTTAAAAAATGATGGTTTTACATTAAAAATATGATGGACATTTTGCAATTAAATAAAGTATCATGGAAAGTTTTTGAAAATTGCAAATGTGTTACAGGCTTGTGTTTTTAATGATGCAACACGCATTTTAAATGACATTACTTTGAACTTGGGAGATTTAATCCTTTTAGTAATAATTTATTATTTGATTAATAAATTTCAAGTGATTGCTGGAATTACTCTTTGTTGTCAAAGTTTTGGGAATAATACGAATTTTGATTGTGCAAATAAAATCATTGCTTATATACAGAGAACACTTCTAATCCAATTTTATTATTTGACTATGAAACTACTGACACTGAAAATCAAGAGCTCTATAAAAGTCACTGTCAGTGTTGATAAGAACCATGCTTTGCAGAAAAAAAAGAACATGAAAGGATTCTCTAAGCCTCCTTCCTCTTGCTGAGCAAAAAGTGTGAACAAGATCTACAGCTTACTATGTGTTGCACATGTTACCAAATTAAATTTTGAAGTCATGAATTAGTGGGAAGGGCTGGAATGGCAGGGCTATACAAGCTGCCACAAACTCTATTTCAACTGTGGATGGAGTGTACACTTAGTGCACTCCCCCAATAATCCAAGCTAGGATGCTTTGTATTTGACTGAATTGGACTTGTGGTGTAAATGATTCTGGTTATCATAGCTGGATAGCTGCACAGTAACACTACAAATTTCAGTGTACTGCAACACACTTAGGTAAATTGATTTCTCTAGCTAACAATGGTCCTACATTTCAGAAGTCCTAGTTGATGGGGCCAAAACCGCAGTCCCAGGTGAGAATGAATCGATTCCTCCACTGATTGTTAGAGACGAGGTATACATGGCTGAAACTGATGAGGAGTGTAGCAAGGAGGAAGACCAAGCTAAATCTGGCGTCCAGAACAAGGAAGAGGATCAAGAACGACACCAGGGTGAGAGTGAAGTAAGTGTTCCAGAAGATTCATCTAGGGAGGGGAAGAACACCACTGAAAGGAAAGCATCTCTCGAAGATGTCGCTATGCGAAAAGAGGCAGCCGTAGAACAGGAAGTTATCCCAGTTGTAAGTGATGGCCACGAGGTTGTTCAGGATGAGAGTATTGCCCAAGATGCAGTAAATCAGGAAATAAGCTCCACCCAAGAAGAAATAGCCCTGCAAGAGATTGCTTTCCTACAAGAGATCACAAAAGAAGATGGAGCAGCAAAAGAAGCGGTAAGTCAGGAAGATAGTGTAGCCCAAGAAATTGTTGAACAGAAGGAAGGTATCACTCAAGAAAAAGAGGCTCAGGAAGAGATTGTCTCTCAAGAGGATGCTGACCAAGGAGAGCAAGGTCAGGATGAGGGTTCTGCCAGCGATGGAGTCTCCCGGGAGGACAGTGCTACCAAAGAACAAGTGGCTCAAGAGGAGGGAGCAGCCTCAGTAGAGCTTGCTCAGACAGATAGTGGCACCCAAGAGAAGGAAGTTAAGGAAATGGGTGGAATAGAAGAGGAGTCATCTGATGGAGGCATTAGTGCTAAGGAGGAGGTAGCTGAAGCAGACGGTGGTGTGCAGGAGAGTGTAGCTGAGACAGATGATACTACACAGGAGCAGGGAGCTGAGGCAGATGTTGGTGTGCAGGAGGGCGTAGCTGGGACAGATGGTAGTACACAAGAGGAGGGAGCTGAAGCAGATGGTGGTGTGCAGGAAGGCGTAGCTGAAACAGATGGTACTACACAGGAGGAGGGAGCTGAAGCAGATGTTGGTGCTAAGGAGAAGGGGGTTGTGGAGTCAGATAGTGGTGCTAAGGATGAAGTGGTAGAGGCAGATGGTGATCCTCAGATGGAGGAAGCTGGTGCTGACATTAGTGCTAAAGAGGAGGTAGCTGGGGCAATTAGTGGTACTCAGGAGGAGGAGGCTGAGGCAAATAGTAGTGCTAAGGAGGAGGTGGCTGAGGCAGATGGTGGTGGTTCGGAGAATGTAGCGGAGGCAGATAGTGGTGCACAGGAAGATGTGGCTGAGGCAGACAATATTGCACAGGAGAAGGTAGCTGAGGAAGATAGTGGTGTACAGGAAGAGGTAGCTGAGGCAGACAATGTTGCACAGGAGAAGGTAGCTGAGACAGATAGTGGTGCACGGGAAGAGGTGGCGGAGGCAGACAATGTTGCAAAGGAGAAAGTAGCTGAGGCAGATAGTAGTGCACTGGAACAGTTAGCTGAGGCAGACAATGTTGCACAGGAGAATGTAGCTGAGGCAGATAGTGGTGCACGGGAAGAAGTACCTGACGCAGACAATTTTGCACAGGAGAATGTAGCTGAGGCAGATAGTGGTGCACAGGAAGAGGGAGCTGAGGCAGACAATGTTGTACAGGACAAGGTAGCTGAGGCAGATAGCGGTGCACAAGAAGAGGTGGCTGAGGCAGACAATGTTGCACAGGAGAAGGCAGCTGAGGCAGATAGTGGTTCACAGGAAGAGGTGGCTGAGGCAGACAATGTTGCATAGGAGAAAGTAGCTGAGGCAGATAGTGGTGCACAGGAAGAGGTAGCTGAGGCAGACAATGTTGCACAGGAGAAGGTAACTGAGGCAGATAGTGACGCACAGGAAGAGGTGGCTGATGCAGACTGTGGTGCACAGGAAGAGGTGGCTGACGCAGACAGTGGTGAACAGGGGGTAGCTGAGGCAGATAGTTATGCTAAACAAGAAATAGCTGAGACAAACGGTAGTAGGTCGGAGAAGGTAGCTGAGGCAGAAAGTGGTGCACAGGAAAAGGTGGCTGAGGCAGACAGTGATGCACAGGAGGTGTCTGACGCAGATAGTGGTGCTCAGGAGAAGGAAGCTGAGGCAGACAGGGGTGCTGAAGAAGTTACTGAGGTAGATGGTGTTGATCAGAAAGATGGAGCAGAAGAGAGTAGTGAACATAAGGAGGACAATGAGGTAGGTGCTGCGGCTCTGGTAGGTCGAGAGCGCACTCAGGAAGACGGTGCTTCCAAAGGAGAAGTTGCAGCTCAGGTGAGTAACACTGAGAGAGAGGAATTTGAAGGAAGCAGTAAACAGGAAGTGGAGACTGGAGGAGGTGGCAGCAACGCGACACAGGAAGGTGACTCTCTGGAAGATGGCACAACGCAAGAGGTACCTCAAGACGAGAATGTCACTCGGGACGAGGTGACGGAGAGCGAAAGTGCAGCTGCCAAGGAGGACAGCAATGAGCAAGAGGTGGTGGCTGTGATGGAATCCGCCGCCACCTCTGATGATCAGAAGGTGGAAGAAGTACAAACTGATTCTGATGCTGTAACGATGGAAGAGAAAGCTAAGGACGCGTCAGACGATCAGTCAGGAGAGGGAAAGGGAGAAACTCCCCCAGAGGGAGGCGGGAAGGCATTATCAGAAGAGGGGAGAGACAGTACAAAAACCGAGGCCAGCTAGAGGCACCCAGACAACAGCTGAATCAAACAGTAACGGAACAGTCTGGTCCAAAATCTAAGCCCAAGACACTTGTAACCATCAATATATGGTCATATACATTAATGAAAGTAACATTTGGCCAGTGTATATGAGAAAAGTTAAACTCCCTTCTCGAAAGCTACAAGCTTCAAGTTTTCTTTCATTGCCAAGTCTGCTCAATCATCAGACGACCTCATAAACAATGAGTATGTGTTGCATTGCATCGCACTAACATACTTAAAATGTCCCAGAACAGATCTTTGTTCCTTGCAACTGAAAGAAGGGCTACATTTTGGAGACCTGAATGTAATGTAAGTAAGCTTATTGAAGACGGGCATCGGTAGAATAAACTGTGCAAGGGACATACCTTTTGGTCTCTGTTTTATCAGTGTCAGAATCTTTTCTCTGCGCTGCATAATAATCTTCCTTGCCAATTTTCGCGCCATCCCTTTCTGTAAAATCACTTCCGGTCTTTCACGTGATCAAATCTGGGCTCGATCGTGAGGCGGGCAGAATTAAAGGAAGGAAAAAATAACTGAATACATTTACAGAAGGGATAACAGATGGCCAAGTCTGATGCTTTACAAGGTACATTGTTTTTATCTTTCTGTGGTAGATCACTCGCTCAACCTGGTGCGAAACTCGAAGATGTTGTGTTGTTTATCAAATTGTGTAGGTGAAGTGCCAAATTCAGACCGACTTTGAGAAGCGTTTGAACGTTCTTCACCGTGTACGATGTTGTATTAATCAAACGAAAGTGGAAACGTTCGCATCTTATGCACACTTAGGTACCAATCAAGCACATGTATGTAGTTCGAAAAATTCGATATATTGGTTAAATCTAAACTGTATAGTTAGAGACCTATCATGTATGCATGCCAAACAAAATTCGGCGATAAACCACGCGCTAAATTCAGTTTTGTTCATTTCTGTTCAAACGTTCCTTGCTATAAAGATGATTCTTCAACGGGTGACTCCAGGTGGAGGGTATTGCTCGATCGCGGTGTTGTGTTACAATAGGAATCAATTAGCACAATGACTGGCGTCGAAGAATACAGCGAGTTCTGTTTCCGACATCGTTATCGGAAAACAGTGGGTGTGGGGAGTCAGTTAAGTGCCACCATACTCAAGGCTGCCAACAACATGTACTGATCTGTGTGATAGGCTGCCACAAATATCTGTTAATGCCGCTCATAATACCAAAGCCAAATAATATTCTACATGTGTCTTTAGTTAATGGAAAAGAGTGTGGTTACAAACATGTAAATTGTTTGATTTTGATCCTAGCAAGCTCTTTGGGTTAAGAAACATAATGAGCTTCACTGCCCTGGCAATACCTTGTGTGTCAATGTTCTTCATCTGGACAAGCTTCTATTTTCTATTATGTACCATCAATCCCCATCGAAGTTATGAATGGAACTGCCGATTATTGACAATATTTCATGGATCGTTAACATCATTGCTGTGTTATTGGTCTGCGTTTATCACTGGCCCCTGGCCACTGGTTGCGATGGGCGATGTGAACAGTCCTTTCCACACTTTCATAGCCACTTTCACTCTCGGATACTTCATGTTTGACTTTCTGTGGTGCTTCTACATGGGCACAGAAGGGATCGATATGCTGTTACACCACATGGTCTCCGTCTGTTCTTTAGTTTTTATTCTCTTTGACGGCAATTCAGGTCCTGAACTTGTTGCAGTGATACTGGGGACTGAGATCTCTAATCCATTCTTACAAATCCGATGGTTCATGCGAGAAACTGGACAGTATCAAACACTTGTGGCAAAACTGAATGATGCCATTTTCATGTCAATGTTCATTGGGTGGCGTCTTGGACCAGGATCATTGCTTTGTTATCAAGCACTGTCATCTCCTAAGCCAAAACTTTTTGTCAAGTTGGGTGGAGCTGGTTTGTATCTGATTAGTTGGGTCTGGGTATTTTATATTCTACGATTTGCAAGGAAAAGGTTCTTTAGGAAAAGTAAAGTAACATAGGTTGTGTATGCATTACCGAGACTTTCTTGAAAATAAGACTCCCTTGGAGCCAGTACGAAATACTTTCTGCTTCAGGAGTCCTGTTGATAGGGACCTACTCCAGTCACTTGCTTAATGGTAGTGACTTTTATTACGATGGTATCTCTAATATTTTACAGTGCAACTACTTGAAGTAGGCCACCAAGAAGAAAACTAACCAATCAAATCGCAAACTGAGAATAATGTATGGTAGCTTCTCCTGACATCAAGTAACGGTCTGTTTGACATGAAAACATAAACACTATCAACTCCTCTGCATGATATACACTCTTGAAGATTCAGTCCTTGATGGTGAAGTGTCATTATTATAAATCTCGCTTGAAAAATTTAGCTTCAAAACTCATCTAGCAACAACTAAGCTGAAACCATTGAGAAGCGTACAAAATTTTAGGATCGCAATTAACCAATCAACAAATGGCAAAGTTTCCTGAAAGGCTTTCAATACTTTGCACTTTGTTGGGTTTTCAATTTTGTTAACTAAAGATCTATTATTCGTATTCTTCAATGTTATTGGTTTATTTGAGAAAAAGATTGCTATCATTTGTTCTCAAGTAACGTTCTGATTGGTTAACCTCTGTTTCAAATGCTGCTTTATTCATGCGCCAAACTTAACTGGTAATTTAAGTACGGCAGAAGAGCTGCGTTTAAATCAGTTTGGTTTGGCAGGTTAGGTTTGGAGCGGTAAACAACGGCGTTCTCCTCATGTGCCAAACCTGATGCATATATTTTTGGTTCAAAATTGAGTGGTGTGACCAGTCATGCATGAAGCTTGAAGTTTTTGCTAAAAATAAAGGCAACAGAAACTCTGTTGCGTTTCGGAGCTCAGCTTTATGCCTTCCATTTATGACAAACAGAACTGTATAAGCAAGTTTCTTTAGCGCCAATTCATTTGACCTAACTTTTTTCCAAGTGGCCCAGTTCAAGTAGTGGCATGCTAAACAAGAAGTTCCAATATAAACTTCTTCTGGCCTGGCTGTTCATTCCCCACGTGTGTCCATTAGCTACAAACAAATTAATTATGCTATGGTCAGTAAAACTTTGCAAAAACAGAACACCCCTCTAGTCGATCAATATTACCCTTGGTACAATTTGTTTTTTGCTTTGTCCTGGAGTATGGAAATATAAATAATAATGTGTATGAAGCAAAAGAAAATAACAAATTGTACTTAGGGTAGTACTGAACCACAACATCCTCCATGTAAGCAAATGAATGCTCTTTACATGCTCACTTGTCATGCAATGGCTAGTTCTAAACAAGAATAAATTTTACAGGAGAATCATTTAATTTATTATGATTATAACTGATTAGACTGTGAAACTACAGTGTGCTACATATTGAAACACGTTTGTAATATATTAAATGAATGTATAAATAGTTCTATATATGCTACTATTACTTACATTCAGGGTGGGATTATAAATAATATCATTTTAGTAAGTACTGCTCAGTTGTATTATAATTATTACAAATTGTTTTGTTATAGAGAGAATATACAAGCTCCTAGTAAGAGAAATAGCTTGAAGTTGTTCAAAATTTTGTTATCAAGGTTCGCATCAAATATTAAAAGTGTTGTTCCAGGAAATATTCATAGCCCTGCCATGGAGGGTATTTTGGTTTGACCCCTCCCCCCAGGTCTGTATCTGAAAATTCCAGTTTCAGTTCATACTTTCCATTGAAATTTTGGTTTAAAGACCCCCCTACCCCTTAGAATTTCAATAACTCTTCTGGTGGGGGATATGAATATTTTCTGGAACTACACAGGAATTTTTTTAGCACTCTGAGAAGATTCACCACAGTTTTATATGTAATTTATTATTGTGGTTGTTTACAGTTTGCCATTTGAATATGCAGCTCTCTTTTTCTGTACTAAGGCAGTAGTTTCATTTGCAGCAAATCGCAGAATAAGATATAGGATTTCTCACAAATAATAATTTATAGTAATTTTTTTACAAATTTTTATTAATAACATTAATTACAATCCATCAAATGCTTTTGCTCATGCACAATATTATTGGTTTAAATGCATCATGACTGAATATGCCCCAGCTAAAACTGGGGAATATCTGAGTGTTATTCAACAATTTTCAAAACTGCACATGTTTTATAAAATAGTTGAAGGATAATTAACACAATAGCCCTCCATTTGACTCTAAAAATGTGCTTGGATACATGTCCTTAGAAGTTATCTGTTCCTCAAAGCTCACACTTTCCTTGAGTTATGCTTTCAGAAAACTGTTCACTTCTGCTCAGAACAGATGATGTCCGTGGACAAATATGTGAGCAGATGTTGCACCAAATGGAGGCTATTGTTTACATATAACTTCAATGAAGCCTAAGTCCTAGTTTTCAAATAGTCACTCATCGCATGTGCTAGATAAAAATAGCAGTGATGTTACAGTTTGGTCAGTAATTGGTCTATGAATTAACTAAGAATTTATGGACTTGAAACATTCTAAATGTGTTGCTAAATGGAATTTTTGTCCACGATTTACATATCATTTATCAAATTTTAGCACTGTCACTCTGTAGGCATTTTCTGTACATTAAAGTTTTGTTGCTAATTGGTTCAGAACTATGGTTTATAAAAGGCATCCCGCAGGCATTTTCTGGTTATTTCACATCCATTCACCATCAATTTTTACATGCTAACTGGCTCAGAACCATGATTTATGAAAGGCATGCCATGGACTGATAGCTACTGTAACTGATGTTTTAAATTTGACTGCACTTGAGTGTATGTAATAAATGTACTGTGCACTTTGGGCCCAATTTGTTTATAGAGGCCATAAAACATTACAGTAGTCCAATGTAGTCAAAAAAATAGTACACTAAAATCAGTAAAGTGCATGCAAAATTGATTGCCCTGTAGGTTTACATCTTTAATAAAAATCCTTTATATTTCACAATTATTTACCAGGACTAAGCCTTCCTAAGACTGGTCTGGAGTAATGGAAGTCATTTACAAGTCATTTAAACTCCCTTGCACTGAAATGATTAAACAAATATGACACAAAACTAACATTGTGTTGTAATGGAGTGTTTCTGTTCAACAGAACCTAAATTAATGTTGGTTAAAGTGTTGATCAAAAACATTGTCTCTTTGTAATCTACTATATTTTAGTTCACCCCTACGAACCAAGGGGCTGTAAATCTGGTTGGCATGTCCACACTGGAACCTCTGTAATTTGCACCTCATCTCTTGTAACAATTCTCTACAAACAAGCAGTATATAAAATTATTATTATTATTGCTCCTGTCAGGTGAGGCCAGACACTATTCAACTCAACACATGACTTATGAATTGAAATGCAGTTTGAATGTTGAATCATTCATTTCTACAATGGAATATTGAAGAAAAGAATGAAATCAAATTCCCATTAATAAATTCACTACTTTGTTATAGGTAGGAATGCTTTCTTGTCTTGACTGTAAAGTCTGTAAAGAATAAATTTCTCCCACCCAAACTGCCAGCTATGCAGGCTAATTGTCTACATCCTGTTTGATATTGATTAAATTACATCCAAAAATACCTTCTCTTTGATGGTGTACTCCCCATGTTGCTCAACACCAAAGTCAAAGACATATCGTCCAGGGCCATAGGGCTACCAAGTAAAAATTACAACTTGACATTTTTATTGGAAGTTATAAAATATCCTGGAGAAAGAATTAGTCATTTTCCCCATCATCTTTACCAATCTACTCTCAGAGTTGCACAAAACAAGATGGCTTTCAGTCAGGCTTTTAGGGGAAAGAAAAGTGGCTGTCTAATAGGGCCTGCTCAAATGAGCAATTTACAAGGCAACATATGAAAATAAAACAATTTTCTTTAGAAAGTGACTGTCCACAGGACACCTGGGGCCTGTTTCTCGCAAGCACCAGGAAGTTTTCAGGCCCGAAAAGCCATTTTTAGTTAATCGGTATAAAGACAGAGGGGTGTACACGCCTGAAACTTCTTGTACGGAATGGAACCTCTGTTTATACTAAGAATAGGTGAAAAGAACAGCTCTGTAATCATAAGGTTTCAGATTTTGCTCCGGCTTTCTGGTTGCGAAAATTTTTTGGGACCTTTGAGAAATGGGTCCCTGGAGACCCATCTTTTATTTTGGCTAAAAGAAATACTTAATTTTTTCCCGTTCCTGTCTGCTGAACAACAGCCACAGGTCAACAAGTAAAATTTGAATGCAGAGTTGTCAACAATAGTCAGCTGCCAGTGAAAATCACTATCCAATTCATGATTTCAGCTAGCTACAGTGTATGTGTCTGGGTTATTTGTCTGGTTCTTTAGAAAAAGATGGAAAAGCAAAAGTTCTACTCACCACATTTTCGTAAAAGGATCCCAGGTAAACATGACTTGGTAGAACCATATTTCCTGGTCCATTAAGCTTTCCATTTATCCAGTGTCCATCATACTTTTAAACAAAAAAAAAATGAATTTTTATCGGTATGGATAACAATGGAGTCATTCAGGCACCTTGGAGGGGGGGGGGGGGGTAGGGATGTTGTTCCCTATGGTGGGCTTTACAGGAAGGCTCTGTCCATAAGAGATAGCTTTTTCAGGCTGGAGGTATGTTAAAAGGTAAAGATTTCCCAAACTGAAGTACAGAAAAGGGTAAGGAAAGCTGTCATTATGGTATTTAAAAGCTGTCCAAGTTTAAAAGGAATGACCAGTAAAAACTTTATTTTAAAGATACATTGTATGTTGAATGAAAAACAAACAGAATGCAAGACATGAAAGAACTCCTCAATAGCTTAATTTCTGATCACCTCAAAAGCATAATCATGGTCAATTTGTTTTTTAATTAGTGGATAACAAACTTTGAGTTTCGTCGCAGAGCATTGGTAGATTCCTTTTCCATGTCTTTTGTTATCTTTCCAGTCTCCTTCGTACACATCACCATTGGCATATTGATAAGTGCCCTTGCCACTGCGATCATCATTTTCCCACCAACCTGTAGAAATGATGTGCATTTAAAATCACTAAAAAATATAATTAAAACTGTACAAATAACAGTAATGCTTATGGACCAAGAAACAGAAGATTAGATGCATTTGTTTAAATGACCTGATTTTAACAGGAATGTAGTGTCATAACCAATCACATATTAGAAATATTGTTTCAGAGTTATATCAGCAAGGCGTAATGTATGCACGGGTGTGTGTGAAACCAACATGTACAGTCATTCAAGTATTTGCTACAACTCTACAAGGATTAAGTTTACTAGATTTATATCACTAACTGGAACATAAGCATGCATAATTATTATATCTCTCAGTTTGTAAAACCATGCTGTGCAATTGATCAGTTTAGCAGGCTGTATTCTCCTGTGCAGCCTGCTTAAATTAAAAGTTGTTTTTGTTGCCAAACTGTTTCGTGCCGCCAAGTGTTTTTAACACTTGGCATATCACCAAGTGTTTTTAACTTTTATGGCGGGTAAAAATTTAAAACTTTCTTTTACATTAAATTGTGTATTAAAGTGTGCGACATACGACTTAAAAACGATTTCAAATTGACTTGTTTTGCTTCCGAGGTGGGTCAGAAATTTGAAGCCATTCTGCATGAATAGAAATGGTTCCCGAGCCTGTCAGGCACACAGTAGAGATATAATAAATATCTTACTAACCTCGTCTTCTCAGTCTGTAATGTAAGTTAGGGATCCTCATTCTTTCCCCTTGATTTATGCCCCAAGCGCTTCGTTCTTGGGCCATAAATCAAAGGGGAAAAAACTAATTGTTCCATAACTTACAGTATGGGCCTCGTAATCGGTTAGTAAGAGGTATTTATGGAAAACCGTGGTAGAGTGCCTTCATTATCACTATTTGGCATAAATCAAAGTACTATGCATAGTCAGCTTGTAAACTGGGAATTTGGCATTATATTTTTAACCCACTGGTTATTTCTGGTTGGCAATACCCTTATTCAGTTATAACTTTTAACTAATTGTGATCATCAATTTGTAAGAAGAAGGGTAAAATAAAGGATTGTTGTTGATGTTGTTGTTGTTGTTTCTACCTCTACCACCCCTTGCTCCCCCTTGTACTCCTGGCTTGTTGCATTAAACAAACCAAGAAACAGGGCTGCATAGATAAAAAGATGATTAACCCAACTGATCCAGAACAGAGGCATTAAGGGGTTATAATAATATGCTTCTGTCTAGTATAAAGACACAATCAAGGTTTTGCTCTCTCGTGACCAATTTTTTTTGGTGGAGTTCCAAATCAGTCATTTTCAAAACTAAAGGATAGAAAATGTAAGCAAAGCATTTACCTGAAAAGTTAAAAAACTGAAATTAAAATTCCCTCACACTATGAATTAGCTGAAATTTGCCTTACACATCCAGCCCAGGCATTATTCCTTACCTGAATGTTGCACTGCATAAAAATAACAACAACAACAACAACAACAACTTTATTTGTACTCACTCAGCTAAAAATTATTGAAACATTTCAGTGCTTGTATGATTAGTTATGGCTATTTTATTCTAATTTTGTAGAAAACCATACCTTCATATCTAGAACCATCAGGATACTCAAATACACCAGAACCACTTTTTTTGCCTCGATCATAAAATCCATCATATTTGGCTCCATTTCGGAACATGTACACACCCTGGGAAAAGAAATAAATCGTAGGTTATGTTCGTTTTTGGTGAATAAGCTTACAGTTCTAAGCTCAGATTTGTGTTACTTTCCTTTACTGCCATGCAGACATTTCTTTTAATGCAAGTTCTGAGAAATAATTAGTGTTAAATCCATCTCACGTACATCTTTGGCCTAAATATTCTGTATTCCATTAATTCCAGTTTCAAAAATTAGCAACATTCCTACCCGATATCCGGGACATTTGTTTTAAATATCTCACATTCCATTAATTTTTCCCAAAATATTCTGTATCGCGTTAATATTTAAGCTTACCTTAAAATGACCCGGTATCCCGAAAACCCGTGAGAGTATCTCATTTTAAAATCAAGCAAAAAAAAGTAATTAAGTGAAAAATTTGAACCACAAACGGCACTTTCCTCAAAATACATATCGTTGAAATTTACAAGTAAGACGACATTTCCGTTTTTGGTGGACAAAACCCCTGTGCCAGAATGAAGTTAAGTATATAATAGTCCTTTTTAGGCCCAGTTCAGACGTCGTGCTTCTGCCGTGCCGAACTAAATTGCAATTAGGTTCGACTGTAGCACGGCAGGAAAACAACTCTGATTCAGACGTCGTGCCAGAGTCGAACCAAATTCAGGATATACTGGTGCCTCGTAACAATTCTCCTCCTAACTCCCCGTGGGAACGCAATCTCTCCAAAATACATTCATATAATTTATGAATTTTGTTAAGCGCGGCAGAAGCACGACGTTTGAATCACTGCCGTGCCGGAGTCGCGTAGCACGGCAGAGCTTGTCGAACTTAATTGCTAGCCGAACTTAATTCGAAAGTTTGATTCAGACGCCGTGCTTCTGCCGTGCTTTTGTGGAACTTAATTCCTGAATTTAGTTCGGCACGGCAAAAGCACGACGTCTGAACTGGGCCTTACATTTTCTAAAAGCTAAAGCTATAAATAATTGCCTTAAGTAACACCAGAAACAATTTCCGATAGGAGCTCGAGAAAATGAATTTCAAAGTTCAGAGAAATTGTGCAAACAGATAAAATTTCATCATCAGTGTCATTTCATTTCATATGAACTTCAAAATTTGTTTTCGACATTTGGTGTGGTTAGAAATGATTTCTTTTGAGAAGATATTAAGACAGTCGCACAGAAGTTTGCACTATGATGCAGATAAGTTAATCTTGTTACAAAGTTTTTGTCCGGTTATTACTCAAACTTGGTGGATTCGTTCTTAATTATTAAAGCTTACCTTTCCGTGTCTCTGCCCGTGGGCATATTTCCCTTCATAAATGTCGCCATTCGGAAGGACAGCTCTCCCCGTGCCATGTCTCTCTCCAAGTTCATTTCTTTCACCTTCATATTCCTTTAGAATTGAAGAAGGCCTTATCATTCCAAATTGAGAACTGGGGAAATCGGTTTACACACGTCTAAAATTTTTGCCGTCAATGTTCAAGCCGTAAGTATCTTCACTGGAGGGTTTGTAAGTACAAAAAAAGCTAAGAAGACTCACCCCTAAATCACTCGTCCAGTCTAAATCCTCAGAACCAACACCAAATATCTCCGACATGTTCAAAAACTACTGAAAAAGGTGTTTTTACTGTTTCGTGAGGTAATGAGTATTTCAATTTTTTTCAAATATGGCGGACAGATTTTTCGATAACCCGGATGCAGGACTCGTCACCACGCCACTTTCCTTATCCCTTTACTTTCTTCCGATGAACAAGGCCCCAAGTGAAACAAACTTCATTATATTAATGACATATTTATTTAATCTGAACGTGCGAATTGAAAAGAGACAATGGTATAAGCCGGTGATCAGCCAATAAAAATATAGTTGACGTTAATGCTTCTGGTATTTTACGGAGGCTGGCAATTCTACGACTTCTACTGAAAATAGACGCTGCGTTGATCTGCATCAAGTACCTATCAAATGAGCGAGGAAATTTTTTCAGAGCAATTAACGGTGTACTGGGCTAGATCCTTATAGCAAGTTTCAAACATTTGTGAGTTAAAGAAAAATGGGAAAATTTGACTTATTAACATATTTAACGAAGAATAAGAGCGTGAACATTTCTGAAAAATTAATTCATCTCTCCCTAGCTATAGGCCAAGCAGGATGTTTTTGCGCAAGGTCAGGAACAATAACAACAAAAAATAGACAAACAACGATGTCGCCTCTTGATAAAACCTTAGTTATTAATATCTTCTATACGGGATGTTTATTTTACATCATACAAAACGTTGACTTTTGTACATTTTTACAAATGTCATTTTTCGTTTATAAATTTACGGCTTTGGCTTACATTGACATGCAATATTTACATAAGCTGCTTTCCGCTGGTTGATTATAATTACATTTGTTTATAGGGTTACGCAATGCTGGTTGCTGATTATATAGCTATTGAACTTCCACTATTTTCGATTTTCCATTGAATTTTTAGTTTTTGTTTGAATTGATTAACAAGTGGGAATTTTGCCATCATTTTACAGTCGTAGATATACTTCTTCATTAGTATTATGAAAATTTCCACCTCAGTAGACGTTGTAATCCTACGGGTAGTTATATTAAATTGGGATTTTTGTTCGTTGTTGAACCATATCTTCATTTCGTGGTAAAAGTCCTCGGCGACAGTGTACGACAAGCCAGGAATGTGTGTTCGAGGGAATCGGCTGGACCTTTGCAAGAAAAAAAAACCTTCATCATTGGGTATAATTTTGTATCTTTTAAGTTCCTTTTTGGTTACTAATATCCTATGAAGTAGCTGAAAAGACAATTGTCTTAATTTATTGTCTGCCGCCATCTTTGAGCTGTTCTTAAATAAGTTATTTTATTTCTTGGCGAAGGGAGTATAATGTTTGGCCATGATTGAACTGATGTTGGTTCTTTTTCCCATTTCGCTTGGAAGAGAGTAATAACCCTTGTACCGTATTGTGGTCAAACGGATAGTTTTTCATTCGGCAAGCAGGTATACATCAGTTTCTTCTCTGATTGCTTCTAGAGGTTTTGTAATAGTCATAGCTTTTAATTTAAGACTTTTGGGAATTACACAGAGAATTTGGCAATAATAAATGGAACTGACTTCAATGTTGTATTTGGTCTTGAATTCTTCATAAGATAGATATTTGCCAGTATTCTTAAGAAGTTCTTGTACAAAATATACCCTTCGCTCGCTCCAGGTTTTCTAATACAAAGATTTTCCTTCCATGGTGATATCTTTGTTGTTCCATATAATGAAGTCGCCTTTGAAGCAGTCATCCCTATATTGTTCTCGGAATTCACTTAAGTAATCAAAAAGTTCTGAGTAAAAGGGGGAAATATTGACGGTTGGCTAATTTTTTTGTGTAATAGTTGTATTTCAAGAGAAACGGTAATCCTCCGTATCTATTGAAGTAAGCATTGGGAATTGCTTTCCAAACATCACTGGATTCACATAGTAACCTGCCTATCCAACTTAATCGAAGTGCCTTAACAGTTTCTCTGACATTTGGAAATTTTAGACCTCCTCCACACGGTCTTTGACATAGTACGTTTCTTTTTATTCTGTCCTTTTTGTTTCGCCAAAGAAAGCTGAAGAGCTTTTCCTGCACTCGTTTAATAACTTCCTCTGGAACACATAGCATTGAGGCTAAGTACACTATTTTAGAAATCCGTAATGCTTTTACCAATAAAGTTCGTCCCGTAAGGGTGAGGTCCCGAGATAGCCAAACATTTAGTTTGTTTCCATTTTTTGAATTTTGATAAAGACGTTTTGGTCGTTATTCCTATTATGATTATACGAAATATAGATTCCCAGTGTCTTGGTATAGGTTCATAAGTTATGAGTATTGCTAAGGGTTTAGCTTTGTTCTTTCTCTACGATCCAGTGCAGATAGCCTTGGTCTTCTTTTTGTTCCATTTGAGACCTGAGATTTGACCAAATTTGTTTATAAGCATTATTTTTTATAGTGATTCAATATCCTTACAGATAAGGGTCGTATCTTCAGCAAATTGGTTTAAATTGACTTCTGCATTATTTGCGAGCTTTATCCCCGTACTCTAGCTACTGTGACATATCGTTTGCGCCAGTAGTTCTGCGGATAGTATAAAGAGAATAGGGCTTAAGGAAAATTCTTGCCTGGGACTCCTCGATCAGGATACCTTAAAGTAATTTGTGACGTAACCGCCATTTAGTATTCCGCTTTCTACATCCGAGTTCGTCACAGAGACCCAGTTCCTAAGGTGTGGACCGAAATTTAGATATTTTAACTTATTATGAAGGAATTGCCATTCTAACGTATCAAATGCTTTCTCGGAATCTATAAGTACCATAATTCCTGGAATTTTGGTTGGTTCAGTATATTCTATAACGTCATTGAGCAGTCTCACGTTTTGACCGATAAACCTTCCTTTTACGAGTCCGGTTTGATCTGAGTGTATTAATTTGAGTAATTTGAGTTCAATTTGTTTCGCAATTGCTCCTGCCAGTATTTTATAGTCAACATTTGGAAGTGTAGTTGGATGCCAGTTTGTTAATTCGACTAGGTAGCTTTCGCCTTTTGGTATTAGTGAGATAATAACTCGTCTCTGAGAGATTGACATTTTTCCTTTGTCAAAGGCTTCATTATCGGAGTCCAGGAGATGGTCACCTATACAATCGAAGAACTCTTCAGTGAAACAATCTTCTCCTTGAGTTTAATTTTCTTTAGCAGTTCTTCTTTTGTGAGATCATTTTCTAGTTTTTGCTGTTCATACTCAGTTAATTTTGGGTCAGTTTCCAAGTCCTCAATAAAAGAACTGAGCGATTCATTTGAGCTTTGGTGAACCTCTGGTGGAACTTTAGAAGTTCGAAATGATTTGTAGTACTCCTAAATTTCTTTATTTATTTGCTTTATACCTGATATTATCTCTCCATCACTTATTTTAAGCTGTGTTATGTAAACCTGAAACGTAGTCGAGGGTTTGGATAAGTTTGCATAACTTTAGAGAAGTCTCCCAACCTTCGAGTGCTTAGATGAGGCTTTGTAAACAAGGAAAAATTGCTCTTTTGCTTTTATAAAATAATTCTCAAAAATACGCGCAAACCTAAAACGTCCCAACCCTGTTTACATACTCTTATCTAAACACACCTACTGGCCAATAAGAGCGCGCGTAGTATCTCAGTTATTTTATAAAAGGCCGTGAGAGGCTTAAAAGTTCATTCCTGTAATTATTCTCTTTCCAAGGCAAGCCTCCGCTTTTATCCAGTTTGCTTAATCCCGCGTTCTAATCACCCGAATTATAACTTTGGATAAATTAGTTTTTTGACACCAAGAGTTGACTGAGTGTTCTTGTAAATACTGGTTGTTGACGATAATCAGTTGGTGCCAGGATGGTGCATAAATATTTACTATTTAATATTGAGTCAGTATGACACCACACTTACTAAGTTAGCACAATTACTACAGACCTAGTAGAAACCAACCACCCC